>NW_017306579.1:433220-435944 GCF_000935625.1 Nanorana parkeri
GAGAGAGAGAGAGAGAGAGAGAGAGAGAGAGAGGGGGAGAGAGAGAGAGACACACACACACACACACAGTAAAGCTAGCAATCATGTTTGAAGTCCAGACTGTGTGACGGCCATAACTCCCTCTATAGATACAATGGAGAAATGAGGGTAAACACAAAGGAACAAGCAGTTATTTGCAGCATCACCAGGTGAAAATAAAGGGGAAAATTCCTAAAAAAGAAAGTTCATCACATCTAAAGACATCTAAGCTGCAATATATTACATTTTTGTTTGGGGTTTAGATATGCTTTAATATAATGCTTTAACACTTATCTTCTGTTGTCTTTTCTAGTTATATTTCCTAGGGATTTCCTTTAATTATAGAAAACTTACATTTTAAATTACATTTATATGTGTGTTGGAACCCATTAATATACTGACACAGTAAAAGGACCATTCTCCCTTTGAACATACAGGTAAACTGAAGTCCACCCTTTTTGATATAAATATCAAAATTGGAAGGTTCCTTAAACAGTATAGATAAAAATGTTGAAGATCATTTTATCAGATATATTTTTTCCTATTACATGTATGCATACAGTTAAGCATAACATTTTTAATAATGCCTCCATCTGCATTTCTCCCAGAGGGTTCATGCCAATGTTCTTCAGTCATTGGCAAGGATCAATATCTACTTCCTGAATTAAGATGCTGGGGCTCAAAGATGACAGAATTACTTAAAGGGTTATTAAACCCTCTGGTGTTTTTGCATATATCTACAGCTAGCAAGCTGTAGATATATGCAAAAAGTGTAAAATAAAAAAAAAATGCTTTAAAAGCGCTTTAAACTTACCTGTGTCTTCTCCACGCACTCCCGTCCAAAAATGTGAAAATTCTCGGGCGGCCGCAAAGGATCTTGGGGCAGGCGCATGCGCAGTTCACATTTTCAGCCGGGAGACAAGGAGAGACACAAGCTAAGTATATGGACGTGTGCACCCGCCTGCAGACACCGTGGGACAGGAAGTGCCAGCAAGGACAGAGGAGTCAGCGCTGGATCAGAGACCCGCAGCAGCGCTGAGGGACAGATGAAAACGACAGGAAAGAAGTAGATGATCGGATTAATAGACATCATTTAAGGTAAGTGCTTTAATTAACATTGGGGGGAGAAAAATCTTTGACTTTAATGTCACTTTAATCATGTAAATTGTGGTGCCTATGTGGTTCTTGGTCACTTTCACAAATGTCTGACACAGAGAAGTCCCTGCTACAACCTATTGCAAGTTAGAGTGTTGCAGTCTGATCACTAGAGAAGAGGAGACTGAGGAAATGCTTTCTACCACCTGCAGCTGACTGTTGTTATCATCTAAGGCTCAGTGAAATCACTGACTAGAGCTCAAGGACTAATATTCAATGAGAAAGTATGTTTTTTATTATTATACTGTTGCCATATTTTTTGATATTTAAAGAATTTATGTATGCAGACTTGTTAAATTATTCTGTTTTGCTGTCCACGATCATTTGTCAGTCATGTTACCATGGTTTGTTTTATTCAATTAGTATATTTTGTGTATATTGGCAGTAATATACTGGCAGTCTAATGAAAGATAAAAATGCATGTCTTTGAAAGCTTTTGAATAACATCTTCTGTATAACAACTTAATTGAAATATTTTCTTACAGTGTTTGTCAACTAAAAATGCAATAGATTTTTCAAAACTGGATGTAAGAAAGCAATCAATGAACCCAATCATATTTTGTCAAGTACACAGTATGACATTGTTGACAGTGTTTCCATTCACAGTAACAGATAGGATATGCAACTACCAGATGTTCATGGACAGTATACATGTGTTATATCAAGAATTGCCAAGTCATCTGGCAGAGGCCAAGATTGACATAATTGCTGCATTTTAAATGATATATCTGCTTTGTGTAAACATACAATTTATTGTTCTATTTCCTAGACACTCATTTCATTATCCCCTTAAAAAATATATTTCAGTTGCAACAATATAGAGAAGTTACATTGATTTTGGTGAACCTATCTAATTGAATCTTATATTGTGGCCAAAGATAAATATACATAAGCTTCACCATATCAGCTTTTATATCTATGAAGATCAGTTTAGGATACATTCTCTTAATTAAATTGTCAGGAGGTCTGCAGCAATTTGGAAATAAAGCCTACATTATATGAAAGCCTGAGAAAAGGGTAGGAAGATTCCACAGAGGGAGGATGATCATAAAATCTCCCTTCTACGGAATATCATGAAGCAATGCATACAATGAAAACTATTCTGATTAGGGCAAATCATTTTACAACACTAACGCGTATGTCTGTTTAAAATTAAAAAAAAAAAATCTCTGCAATACATGTACATTTCTCCATGTTTTCTATGTTTAAAACGGAAAATTACCAGCTGGTCCTGGCAGAAATCTAGTGAGCGCCTAATTTCCTGACAGTGCTGCCTTTGTTGCACTAAAACCTTAAGCAGTGTTGTCATCCCTGCCTGAATTCTCCCCTCCCAGGCTACAATACACCTCCTTCCTCCATAACACAAGGGGGTGTTCTGAACTCAGGGCTGTCAAATGTATTAAGCATAGTTCTTGTACTTCCAGAGGGCATGTGGCATCCCACAACAACTGAAGCACTTTCATAAAATAATTTACAGCAATATGACTTGTAGAGTGAGTGTACAGGGATCTGTGCTTTTTAATGAACACTGCTGAAAGATATATATATAGA
>NW_017306579.1:435970-438659 GCF_000935625.1 Nanorana parkeri
CTGTCATTGTCTAGGTTATGCCTCAGACTGCTAGCCATGCACCCAGATATTTTCCTTTAACACCAGAGGATGTGCATTTAGTAGACAAGAAAATGAATGGTAAAGTTATGCCATTCCTAGCTCTAAAAAAGAGAAAATTGAGCAGCTGTGCAATATCCCAAAAAGGGCATACAAATAATAGTAAAAATACACAGCACTAAATTAAATAAATTAACCAGAGTGCAATCATGCAATAATACAATAGTATATAAATGTAAAACTCCAAAAAAACAATGACTGTGGAAAATAAGAAAAACGCAAGCTCAAAGTGTAAGTAGTGCACTCTACTGAAAAGTATAACAAGAATTCTCCTTTTCCTGGTCATGATAATGCCTAAATTTATTTAACGATGAATATTTCCATGCTCTATCACTCCTGTTATTACATATAAACTACAGGAATCATCCACCGTATAAGTGCTGTGCCTCTTCATGCCCTCCAGTGAAGGTCAACTTACCAAATATCCGTGCCATGTTATCAGTACTTGTAATACACTGGGATTGACTTTACTAAAGAGAAATAGGCTGTTCCCTTTGCAAGTGAATTTGAACATCATCAGGTGTGTCAGGTGTTCGTGACAGTGGATCAACATCATCGGTTGGCAGTTTATCATGATTGACGCAGATCTACATCACTGGACAATGTGATTGACATTGCATATAGATCAGTGTTTATTGTCTTTCTTTTTTTTATTATAAAGGACTTTTTCACCGCGTTGGTGTTTTTATTTACTATTTGTGCAGCGCAAACAGTTTGCGTAGCACTTTACAAACTAGGGAAGACATTACAATCACAATACAATTCAAGACGGTAAGGAGGGCCCTGCCCGTGAGGGCTTACAGTCTAAAAGGGAGGGGCAGTGATACATGAGGAGGTAGCTGTGTGGGGATGAATTGTTTGAGAACGTGATGGTTGAGTGGTTAATTTGAGGTGGGATAGGCTTCTCTGAAGAGATGAGTCTTAAGGGATCGCCTAAAGGGAGTCAGAGTGGGAGATAGACGGACAGGTTGGGGTAATGAGTTCCAGAGGATTGGAGAGACTCTAGAGAAGTCCTGGAGGTGAGCATGGGAGGAGTCAACGAGGGAGCTGGAAAGCAGGAGGTCTTTGGAAGAGCGGAAGGGATGGTTAGGGTGATACTTTGAGACAAGGTTTGAGATATATCCAGGGGCAGAGTTGTGGATGGCTTTGTCAGTGGGTGTTGATATTTTGAATGTTATCCTTTGGGCTATTGGAAACCAATGGAGGGATTGGCAGAGGGGGGTTTCAGACTCTGAGCTGTTGGTTAGGTGGATGAGTCTAGCAGCAACATTCATGATAGACTGAAGGGGGATAGCCTTACTTTTGTGAATGGATAACAAGGAGAATTATGTAGTCATTCACTTAAGAATGTGGGCAGATATCTGGTGCCATTTACTTTAAGCGGGGCTTACAGATTCTGATAAGTCTCCCCACCTCAGACTCCCACAGCTCTTTTAGAGGACAGTATGTAGGCATGAAACTTTGCTGCCTCCCACCTGCAAGGTACACTTGGGTGGCCAGCAAAGGGGGGCATTAGTGTGTGGCCTCTCTATCTTGTAAGACCCCTTGTCCCTAATGTTGAAGGGACAAGGGCATCATCTCCACATTGTGTCCCCAAAAAGGGGGTCTGTGGAGGAGACATCGAAATCTGGAAACCACTTTAGAATATTGGGCCCCCGGATATCCAATGAGCAGCTACCTGATAATGTTGAAGTGAACACCATTACTCCCAAGGGAAATGACAAATCCCCACTAGCTTCTGTGCGTAATCAAACAGCCAGAGAAAAAAGTCTCTCATTAAGAAGAAAAATACTGGCATATTAGAGCAAAGCCAAAAAAAAAGCAGCCAGTGAATGCACTGGAAAGCATTACATGCTGATATCTGTGGTTGCGCTAACCCCTAATATATCTGAATGACAGTCGCAGTCATCCAAAGAGATGAATGGAGAATGTGATGTCAGCTTCAAAGGCTGTTTATTTGCAGTAAGAGGCAGGGACGTGACCAGCGCCTAGAGACCCACTCTCTGACTCATGGGAATGGATGACAAAAAGGCTCAAAGAAACTGTAGTTATTAAGAATTTCCCAAAAATAGTTTCAGCAAAGCAGAATAAAGCAGAATACTAAAACCAACTTAAAATGGAATGACATACAAAAGAACAATACATCAGAAAATGCAGGCAGATTAAATGGTATCTAACATCACAGATGGTTCAGTTTACTTGTGGCTTACAAAAAGAGATGCTAACTGAGTGCAAAGACTTTTAGTTTAACCATTATCATATGTACAGAACAAAGCTGGAGCAGTGACTGAAATCTGATTTCATCTATGTTTAATTCAAATGTGCTTTCACAATAAAGTATAAAATAGAGTGTTTGTGACACACTTTAGAGTATGCCCACAAGGATGTTTCAGAAGCTGCTCATCTTAATGAACAGCTCCTGAGTCCAAAAATATTCACAAGTGACAATTTCTACTGCATGTATACATCAGGGGACCAAACACTCATTTGTATATTAGTGGAATTTCAATTCAAAGTTTTCAGAGATGTAATTAGATCATTCCTTATATGTGTGTACCAGATAATAGATTGCTTTTCCTCAGGAAAATGATCTGATTTGTTGCTAGAGGTT
>NW_017306579.1:438679-440688 GCF_000935625.1 Nanorana parkeri
TCCCCCCTCACTGCACCATTTAAAAAAAAAATAACATGCATACCTCAATATATGATGTCTTCTATTCGGACAGGTAATGAGTCATGTTCTTCATGGTGTTGGGGGTATAGAGTCCTCACTGGTGGATAGAATAGCACTTACTTACTTAGCATTATGGTGCAACCCCAGGGGGGGAAGGGCAGTGTGGGTGTGTTTATGATGGTCTTGGTTTGCAGGAAGTGTATTTATTGATGCAGGGCATCATTCTACCCAAAGTGGGCAGTGATGAACAGTACAGAAGGAAGGGAGCGACAGTGTTGCAGCATGGGGGATGGTAAAGTGCTTTCTTTTTTAAAAACAGGCACCAAAAAACATGCTTAAAGCAATTTTGTTTCTTAACCCTTGCAGTGGGGCGACCCCCGGCACTGGAAGGGTTAAATGCTCATTTTTGTCTAGGTGCAAAAATAACAAAGTTATACTCACCCGATTCTCGGAGCCATCTCGTTCTTAGTCCCTGGAGCCTCTGTCCCCCTCTACTGCCGCCGTCTAAGGACCCTTGAGTAATCACGATCTATACGCTGTGTATGTGAGGACGCCAAGGGTTATACCATTGCTGCTGCGAGGAGGAGACAGATTTCAGGGACTGGAGCAGCAGCCAGCTGTCTCCACGGTTCAGGTTAGTATAACTTTTTTTTTAGCACATAGACAAGAACAAGCACTTAACCCTTGCAGTGAGGGGGGTTGTGCATTAGAAGATGCAGCAGGTTTGTCTCATTTTCTGGCTGGAGGATGTCCAGAATCATCGCTCCCTTTTCTCCTCAGCTTGACTGTCCCAGCCGGCCCCTTTTATTCCTGGGATTGGGTTTTTTCAAACATGAAGACTCAGCATCACATGTGGGCATCAATTAAACCATTTTGATATTTGCATAACCTATCCCAAGGACCACCCCACTGCCTACATTGCATAGAGAAGCTCAGAGGCCTAAATTAAATAGGAAAGGTTTTATTTAAAAACGTTAGCAGCATGTTGATGGGGTGGGAGGGGGTGTGAAGGAAAGCAAAATATAAGCAATTCTTTTTTAATTTAATTAGAAAGTAATTACTTAAAGATATTTGTCACCACAAAATTTGTGGTAAACTATATAAATCAAATATGGGATGAAAGTGGTGATATTTATCTAATTGCAAGTTTTTTTGGTTTACCATATGTAATATTATTAAATAGGCAGCAGCTAATTTGCCAACTACAATATTCCATTTCAACTGAACAACTGACCCTAGAACAATATTGCCATGCTTAGGTCACTTATGAAAATAATAATAACCTGTTCTCTTCCCATTTTCACTAGGGGTGTTCAGATACCAGTGCCGATACTCGGCATTTTCACAAGAACTACCAGGATTGCTGCTGTTGCAGCTGGGACTGGGCCCCACCACTGTCCTGAAATCAGTAAATGATAATGTTTTAGAAAAACTGTCACATGACAATAAACTAAAATGTATCAGTCCTTGTACCTGAAAAAATTGTATCGGTGCATCCCTTATATATGTTTATAAAAACAAAATCATACATTAAAACAGGTGTGCTCCTTACAAATGACAGCTGCCTCCTAACTTTTGAATTTTTCTCTAGTCTTGTCTTGGAGCTGGAAAAGTATCTGTACTTGTACCGAGTACGGTACTTGCTATCTGAACATCCCTAATTTTCACCCATGATCTCTATTCAGTGATGTAAAGCCATTTGATTGTATTTTGACTGTATATTGACAGCCCCATCAATATCCTGCTGAACTTTATTATACACCTTGTAAATCTACACCAGCTTGTAAACATCCATTGTACATATGCAAAAAAAAAAACAACCTCAGACGCCAAAAAGTTAAGGCACCATTCTCTGTAGATCTTAATTGAAGGTACATAAATCAATCATTTTTTTCTTCAATATTTTGGTGTGTTCATCTTTTTGCAATGTCACAGTTACCGGCAGCTGATCAGATTAAAAAAACATGAGTACAATATATTAACCGCTA
>NW_017306579.1:440912-448476 GCF_000935625.1 Nanorana parkeri
ATATATCATGTGGAAAAATCAAAACAGCAGTATTACAGCACTGACTGAGCAGAATGGATTTCTAGAACTGGAAACAGGGTGAATGGAAGGAATTAGCAAAGACTTATTGCTTTAGTTAAAGTAACTTGCTGAGCAACGCCTGAGGCAACTGTTTGCTTTGCCAAGTGGTCTAGGAAGCCAATACAACAATTACATTCTCTTGCTGTCTTGTGGTTTTTGGAGCTATAATATTTTTTGCAAATGAATAAGCACTACATGTCCCAGAAAGCAGTTTTACCTATAACTCCCACATTTCATATCAGTTTATTTATTATCTTTGACCAGACCTCTGTTTTTTTTCTTGTAGAATTGTTTTTATATTTTAACCACCTCTTTTATGACTTACTGGCATATGCCCTTAGTATCATCAAATTCTTCCCAAGTAAGTCCATACCAAATTGAAAAGTTCTAAATGGATACTAGTTGGCACAATAACCTGCTGACCAATCTTGAGATTCTAAGTGTAGGTTCTTCTGAAATGGTCTTCTTTGGTTTACAGGTTTTACTTACAGGGTTATTCACAAAAGGGGGAAGAGTTTGGAGAAGGCAGGAGAAGTGAACAATCTAGGACAACATGGCTGAACTAGAAAAATTCTCCAATTCAGCTCACTTTCCAGTTTAGCTATGTTGTCCTAGATTGTTCACTTCTCCTGCCTTCTCCAAACTCTTCACCCTTTTGTGAATAACCCTGTTAGTTTACACTCATTCTCCTCAATCCCCCTCTGACTAATTGCTGCAGTATAAAAAAAAACTAACATAAAAGCCCAAAATACTTACCCTATAATGTGGTCTTATACAAAAAAAACTAACATAAAAGCCCAAAATACTTACCTTATAATGTGGTCTTCTCTTCACCCAGAGGATTCACTGGGTAGTGAGTCCTCTCTCTTCCGACACACAGTGGGAGGGTTCCTCTTTTCAAGTGTCTACATCACTGCCTGTGTGACATGGACACTTCCCATTGACTGTCCATTGGTGGGGAGCTCTCAGGCTCTAGAACTGCAGTGCCATAATGACATTGCAATGAGAGGACCTCCACTACCATAAAATGTGCCATCAATGGACAAGGGACAGACAGTTTTTTTAGATTTTAGATGTAAAGTCAGTTTGTGAAACAAAGCCCAAAGTGTCCAATATTACTGAAGTAATAATACAGAATTTTTTAGACAGCACAGTACTGCAGACATAAATCCAAATAAATGTTCAGTTGAAATATATATATATACATTTTATATTTTACCTGTCCAAGGACTGATACAGTGTGTGTATATATATATATGCTTATTCATTATCCAATGATTGAAAAGATGACATTGGAAGCTGCCAATCTGGGCCATGAAATAGAGGTGTCATCTGCCTAGTTACATTGGGGTCTATTCACAAAGCTGCCGAGGGCAGCCGAGTGAATGACCGATCAGAAGTGAAGATAGAGTTGTATGAATCACAAGACTTGCTAAAGTGAATTACAAATATTTTGATATGTGAACCAGTAAACCCGTTTTTTACTTTGTCATTTTTTCCAGTATCTTTAGCTTTGAATGTTTTTTAAAGGCCTTACGTTCCTGAAAGCACAAAATGGCTTATTGATTCTGTATAACCCATGATAGTTGCACAAACATAACATAACACAAAATAACTTCCAAAATTCTCACTAAATCTAAAAGTTATTAAATAACAAATTTCTGTTAATTTTGAATTGTAACTTTTTGTGTCAAAGTTGTGCTAAAAAGTAACCTCAAGGCTGGCTTCACAGACATATTTTGTGGTACGCATGTCACCACAATGTATGGAACCACATGATCCACAATGTGGTGCATGGCAATGCCATTCATTATAAATGACACCTCAAGTTCTTCATGTCCGATTTCCTGTGTATTGTGGTGTGGTGGCACCCCAATAGGCAGTTGTAGTGCAACGAACGTTACGCACATATTAACACATGTTAAAGAAACATTGTCATTTTGCAAAGTAACAATGTCTGTAAAATGATTGCACCCAACACACTGATACTCATCTTTCCAACCATTCTTTTATTCCTTCCTCCAATACAGCCACCATCAAAATACTCAGTGTAGTGGCAACGATCTTATAGCCTAAGGGAATGCAATGGACAGCAGGTCAGTGAACTGTCCTGCTCTGACATAAGCCTTACATCCATGGCAGTCAAAATGTTAAAATATATGTAGACCTTAACTATGTACTTCTCTTATTTGCTCTTGTTTGATTTGTTAAATATCCTATCCTCTATTGTTATATCTGTTTGAAAAATGCAAAAAACACCTATCGTTCATTTCATGAATCTTACTAGCTGATAACTTCCTGTGTTCTCTGCCTGCTCTTTGCTCTGAGGACTACAGGACCCCATGCAGCAGTACTATCCTGTTTCTGTTGTCCTGATACAGTACACTGACAGCGATGTAATTTTATGATTTCATTGTCATACTAGGGCATTGTGTTACTGGCAAAATCCTTAAAATGGAGAACCGGTAAGGACTGGTAAGGTGAAATAATATAATAATAATAATAATAATAATAAATGTAGAGTCTGGCATCCTTATCGGAGTCATACAGGTGCACACATTCGCCCTAGGGCCATTTTTTTTCCAGAAACCTTTTTTTTAGCAGTATGTTTTTTAGGTTATAGTAGGAAAAGTAGGCAAACATAGGTGGAACATATACATTTCACATATAGAGGCTGAGCCGAGGACCCCAGCTCTGCAAAAGAAAGTACAAACCACACAGCGCTGCCTGATTCAAAGTTAACCACTGGTTTCCAAGTATAAGTTATCCAGCTTGTAAAAAGTGTAATTGTAGAGAGATTTTAGAATTAATGCATGTAACAGTCATTTGTGGTAAACTGCTAATCCCAAACACAACAGGTTAGCCTGTAAAATATGGATTACTTTGACTCTGCAGATTTTGTCTACTAATATGTTATACAACTTTGCCGTTATCCCCACGGCAGGCTATCAAAAAAAATGCAAAGCTGAACCAGGCATTGTGAAACAAATGATGCGATTTTCTGCCACAGGAATGCTGGGGGAAGTATCTGTAAAACGTCTACAAGAATTCTCTCTCGGTCAGATTTAAAGACCTGGGATCTGATTCAATTAAAGCAAATCGACATCTACGTGTGTTACAGCTTGTTACAGATGTGATAATAACCTGTATAGATTGCTTTTAATAGCTGGTGGGGGTTTGAGTGAGAGGACACTTTATTATAATAGATGCTTTATGAAGCTTGACAGTGATAAATTATCATTGAACCTTTATTTAATTGCTGTTGGCAAAGCCACAGGTCTGACAGTGATGGGGGTATAAATTATCCTGGAATCTTTATTTAGTTTGCTGTTGGCATGGAAACGGGCCTAGATCCTCAAAGGCATTGCATTAGGGCATATCTCACTTGGTGGAGTGGAAGATTCAATGGTTGGAAAGAACAGGAGGGACTTAATGACCACTATCACAAAAAATACTATTTTTGTTGCACTTGACTTCATTTATTTGTTCTCCAACCTGCAGACCAAGCTATGGTGCTAAGCAGTGGTGTATGCAGGGTATGATATAGATAGAGCTTCTTTTGGTGGTATGTAATCACCACTGGGGTTTTTATTTTTTACTATATATTGAAAAAAGTTCAGAAAATTTTGAAAAAAATACTGTTTCCCCTATGTTATGTTATAAAACATTTATCAGTACCTAATTTTTTGGTAAAACATAAAAGATGGGGTCACGTCAGGTAAATAGAAACCAAACATGTCAAGCTTTAAAATTGCAAAACACTACCATGCCTAAAATTGGCCATAGGCAATGTTTTTTGAAAGCTTTTACCACTCATCAGCCTAGTGTTATCAGTGATTAATGGCCCTAAAATTATTGCTCTCACTCCCACGTTCGTGGCGATATGTAAATGTGTAGCGTTATCGTATTTTCGCACGTAGGCGCACCCAATGCATATTTATGTTTATATGTGCATGCACGTGGGGGCGGGGGACTTTTTTTATTTTAATATAAGACTTTACTTTTTTTTTTTACTTTTTTTTTACACTTACACTTTATTGCTATCACATAGGGGGCTAACAAGCCAATATACAATGACAGGTCCTCTTAATGGAGACATCAGGGGTCTCTAAGACCCCTACTGTCACCTTGGGACCCCCAAAGAAGCTGATGAAGCAGAGATCTGCTTCACCAGCTTCTTCTCTGGCTATAGCAGCTAGAGAAATGACAGCTAAATCAGAATTGATGTAATACACATCGCTTCCGCCTTTAGAGAGAGTGGAGGAGAGATCAGCTTTGGGAGAATCTCACTGCAAGTAGCCACTGTGCCCTTCCTGGGCCCGCAGAGGGGACATCGTAGCCCAGGATAACCAGCAGCGGTGTTGGAGGGGGGAGCACAGCAGCTGAGGGGGGAACGCACGCTGTTTAGTGTCATACACCTGGTCGAACACTTGTATGTAAAAGCCGGTACCGGGCACTCGCAGAAAAAAAATGTACATCCACCCGCTGGGAAGAGCCCGCTGTCCACCCGGGTATTTACAATCAATAGCTCTCACATGATCCCGACATAGAGACACTAGATCCAGGCTCTATGTCCATAGAGCCTACTAATCAATGTCTTTACACTCCTCCACACTGACCTGCACATGATAACTGCTTATAGCAGAGTTTTTCTAGCGTGGGGAGAGGCCTACTAGTAGGCTCAGATCGGGAGCAGGCTCTGCCTATGGATCTAGTGCCAACGGTCTCTATATAGGGAATGTGTGAGAGCTACTGAGACTCCTGTTTGTGACTCCAAGTTTAGCATTGCAGTGATGAAGTATAAAACATGAGCTCTTCTATACCTGTTGGGGCTGGATGGAACTTTAAATGTAGGATCAATATAGGCATAGTGGCCAATGTTTGCAGATAACATTTTTGCGGGAAAAGTACATAGGAGTAAGAAGTGAACTCTAATGATATGTCTACTTAAAAACTGTGTCTTTTCACATGATAATACCAATTGTGTATGCTTTTTTATTAGTTTTAATGTGTACAAATAAAATGGGTTGTTTTATCCCTAGAAGCTGGCTGGCATGTGGACATTGTTGTTTTTAAATTATACACTGTAATGCAGGGGCGCCCACAATTTTTCATTCGGCTGCAAGCACTATTTTTGCAAATTGCACTGGACTGGAATGCAGGTACTAATGTGCCTGCGTTCCGGGTGCGGGCGATTGCACTGTGGGTGGGGGGCGTGGCTGTGGTGCCATTGACTTCAATACAACATCCCGCCCCCTCCCTGAACGCAGGGAGCTGGCCTGCTTGCATTCCAGTGTGTTCTAAAGGGCAAACACTTTGGAACGCAGACTTTGTGGTATGAACCGACCCTCTCTCTTGGCTGTCTCTTCTCTCTCTCCTCGCTCTCTGCCCGGTTTCTATCTGCTGTCTCTTCTGTCTCTCTCTGCTGTCTCTTCTCTTACTTTCTCTGCTGTCTCTCCCCTGTCTGTCTCTTTTTTTCTGTATAATATTTCTTTATTATTTCTGGATATAACAATATAAACATCATATTAAGATATTTTCACGGGAAGAAAACCGAAAAACCCCCCCCCAAGAACAATATTCATAAAACAGCCACCATAAATTTTCCATTAGTGTTAAAACCATTCTTTCCCTTAAGGGTCTCAGCTACAGAGAAAAAACAAAAAAAACAAAAAAAACCCAAGAACCCAAAACCCCTCCCAACCCTTAACCAAACCAAACAAAACATCTTACCTCCACTGCAGCAGCTTCCCAGGTCTCCTCTCATGTACTGGTGTCCTGTCCTCCCTCTGTGCTCGTGTGGCCGAATGTGTCCGACGTTGCACACGGGGAGAGTTGTACGGTCTCTTCCCGTCTGCGGCGTCTGACACATTCAGCCGGCAGCCTATGAGCACCTCGGGAGCATAGCCGTAGCTAGCTCCTTTTGCGCCCGAGGCAAACCCCCCCCAGCAGGTATGGGACGTCTAACTAGCCCCCTGATATTTCCCTTTTAAATAGAAAAAGAAATTGAGGACACAGAGTCCTCAATCTTTTTTTCTGCAGCCTCTATTCTAAATGAATGGAAAGTACAGAGGCTATCAAGCAGTTTCTGAATGGGGAGTAGCCTCTGTACTGAGTGCTACTCCCCATTGAGAAACTCATGAATGAACAGAAAATGATGCAAATCACTTCCTGTTCATTCATAACTTGGAACATATAGTACTGTGTCCCCAGTTATTTGCAAACATTGGAGCGATCAGCTGATCACTCCAGAGTTTGCTCTGCACAGAGGATTGGTACATATCACTGATATGTACCGATCCTCGGCCGCTCGGCCATGCACAGAGGAGAGCTCAGCCTGATACCTCAGCCTGCAACTTCTCCTCTGGATCTCCCCTGCTCTCCCCATCCGAGTAGAAGTGAAATAAGTTCTGCAGCCGGCGATGGGTGGGGGGGGGTAGCGGAGGATGGATCCGCTGTCACAGCAGCATGGCCGAGTGGTGAGGAGAGAGAGCCGTCGGCTGTCAGATCCTGGCCGAGCAGCTCTCTCTCCTTACCGCTCGGCCATGCTGATTTTTATTAGTTTTAATGTGTACAAATAAAATGGGTTGTTTTATCCCTAGAAGCTGGCTGGCATGTGGACATTGTTGTTTTTAAATTATACACTGTAATGCAGGGGCGCCCACAATTTTTCATTCGGCTGCAAGCACTATTTTTGCAAATTGCACTGGACTGGAATGCAGGTACTAATGTGCCTGCGTTCCGGGTGCGGGCGATTGCACTGTGGGTGGGGGGCGTGGCTGTGGTGCCATTGACTTCAATACAACATCCCGCCCCCTCCCTGAACGCAGGGAGCTGGCCTGCTTGCATTCCAGTGTGTTCTAAAGGGCAAACACTTTGGAACGCAGACTTTGTGGTATGAACCGACCCTCTCTCTTGGCTGTCTCTTCTCTCTCTCCTCGCTCTCTGCCCGGTTTCTATCTGCTGTCTCTTCTGTCTCTCTCTGCTGTCTCTTCTCTTACTTTCTCTGCTGTCTCTCCCCTGTCTGTCTCTTTTTTTCTGTATAATATTTCTTTATTATTTCTGGATATAACAATATAAACATCATATTAAGATATTTTCACGGGAAGAAAACCGAAAAACCCCCCCCCAAGAACAATATTCATAAAACAGCCACCATAAATTTTCCATTAGTGTTAAAACCATTCTTTCCCTTAAGGGTCTCAGCTACAGAGAAAAAACAAAAAAAACAAAAAAAACCCAAGAACCCAAAACCCCTCCCAACCCTTAACCAAACCAAACAAAACATCTTACCTCCACTGCAGCAGCTTCCCAGGTCTCCTCTCATGTACTGGTGTCCTGTCCTCCCTCTGTGCTCGTGTGGCCGAATGTGTCCGACGTTGCACACGGGGAGAGTTGTACGGTCTCTTCCCGTCTGCGGCGTCTGACACATTCAGCCGGCAGCCTATGAGCACCTCGGGAGCATAGCCGTAGCTAGCTCCTTTTGCGCCCGAGGCAAGAAACG
>NW_017306579.1:448507-506819 GCF_000935625.1 Nanorana parkeri
CCCCCCAGCAGGTATGGGACGTCTAACTAGCCCCCTGATATTTCCCTTTTAAATAGAAAAAGAAATTGAGGACACAGAGTCCTCAATCTTTTTTTCTGCAGCCTCTATTCTAAATGAATGGAAAGTACAGAGGCTATCAAGCAGTTTCTGAATGGGGAGTAGCCTCTGTACTGAGTGCTACTCCCCATTGAGAAACTCATGAATGAACAGAAAATGATGCAAATCACTTCCTGTTCATTCATAACTTGGAACATATAGTACTGTGTCCCCAGTTATTTGCAAACATTGGAGCGATCAGCTGATCACTCCAGAGTTTGCTCTGCACAGAGGATTGGTACATATCACTGATATGTACCGATCCTCGGCCGCTCGGCCATGCACAGAGGAGAGCTCAGCCTGCAACTTCTCCTCTGGATCTCCACTGCTCTCCCCATCCGAGTAGAAGTGAAATAAGTGCTGCAGCCGGCGATGGGTGGGGGGGGGTAGCGGAGGATGGATCCGCTGTCACAGCAGCATGGCCGAGTGGTGAGGAGAGAGAGCCGTCGGCTGTCAGATCCTGGCCGAGCAGCTCTCTCTCCTTACCGCTCGGCCATGCTGCTGTTACAGCGGCTCCATCCTCCGCCACCCCCCCGCCGGCTGCAGCACCTCCTTCACTTCTCCTCGTATCCCTGCTGCATACAGATGGGAGAGAGCAGCGGGGATCCAGAGGAGAAGCCCCACAGGACACAGCCGGCTCGGGATCGGGATCGACCTAATGGGCACCCCTGCTGTAATGTATCTATTAACTATTAGAAGTAGTGTTAGCTAAAAATTACACTGTACATGTTTGGGGTTTCATATTGAACGTGATGTCCAAAATAAAAAGAGATACCCTGTTTGTTGACGTTGGGGGTTCAGGTTAAACATAAGTTAGAAAATCTAAAACAGGAGATGAAGGCCATTCAGAGGCTCTACAGCTGTGAAGTACCTACGTAATTTGTTTTTGTGGTGTGCTTTCTGTCATATGAATATTATAAACATGAAAAGAATGTTAATGATGCCAATTTTATCACTTTATGTATGTCATAATTATTTTAGTTTATGCTATATAAAATCTTCTCTGTCACATATGTACCTTCATATGTTTATAACAGATTGTTCAGAGTTCATGGGTTGTGTAAAGTTCCTAAATCTTGTTCAGCTGATACACAAGAAATACATCTGCATGGTGTTGTTCTTGGTAGTACAAGCAGAGTTTAGACATTTACAGCATATTAAACAGAACTAAAAGAACCATACCTAGTGCTGAGTTTGTCTTTCTGGCCAGCTGATGATACAGCAGCCCACACAGACTTAATATGATTTCTGCTCTAGCTGACAGAACCTTTTATTCAGAAGTTGGGTCAAAGTAAATAAGATAAAAATAATGTTCCTTATTTAAAGGAGAGCCCTTTCCTACAGTTTCAGAGGCAGAGCTTTTAGGTCTCTGATTATGACACATTAGCTATTTGGTTTTAGTTTCTGAAGCTGCAATTACTGTTGATATACATATTATCTGTTATCTTAAACTAGACCCCAGACTTTGTTGTTTGAGCATGCACTACTTCCCAATTAGAGGAAGAAATGCTGTGTCTATCCCTTTTACTAGACATGTGCAATTCTTTTCAGAAATTTTTTTTTTCGGACAAATTTTCATTATTCGGAGATTCGGATGTATCCGAATTTCCGAATAACAGAAATGAAGAATGAAAATGAATCCGAATTTCCGAAAACGAAATTTTGGACAAAATTTGTTAGCTTTAGTCTATACAAATTTTCATTTGTGGACGAATTTTCGCTGCAGCAAAGTGACATTGAAATTTTTTTTTTTTTAATGTCACTTTGCTGCAGCGAAACAAACGAAACGTAAACAAAACGAAAACAAAACGGACGTTTGTACAGACTACTGCTAACGAATTTCGTCCGAATCCCGAAACGAATTGACTTTCGGACCTGAATCACGAAAAACAAAATAACGCAAAATCCGAATCAAAACTAAACGAAACTAAACAAATTTTTGGCCGGTGCACATGTCTACCTTTTGCTACATTTTCATAATTGTGACTTAGACATCAAGCACAGGAAGAAAAGCTCACAACTCTTCATCAAAGTTTTTATTCCTGCTAAATAGAATTGGTGACCACATAATGGTCTTGATTTTTCAAATTATTTACATAAAATTTGTTCACATGTACACATTGAATTCGCTGGAAAGTGAACGATTTTGCTTCTCGAACACTTCTGGGTGTATCTTTTTGGGATGCTAATCAAGAAAATAAAGTGTAATTTAACTTATCACTTACTTTTTTTCATGTATTTCCTTATCACATTTTAGGTTTACTAATTTCTGATTACGTTAAAGGATGCTTTGTGTAGCTCATACATGTACAGGCATGCACAGAGGGCTGGTTGGATACACGTTTGTTGAACATGCACAGGTTGGGCATGTTTGGGAATGCTTAGGCTTAGTGTATGCTGCTGTAAGGGCTGAAGGCAGCTTGCAACGTAACAACTAGGCCTAACCCAGTTACAGACTTGCTGTTGTTGTAGTATGGTTGGTGACATCAGAAATGTCTTGCCAATGTCGAAACTGTCATGATACATTCTGCTACATCTGTGGTGAACATAAAGAAAAAATTGTAGCGCCTCCATAATGTGAAAGGAACACTCCTCTCTACCCTGCTCTTAAGTCTTAGAAGTCGACCAATCACGGTCATCTACTAAGCTGGTCACATGGGACCGTAAAACCAATCTCTAATCGTCAGGTCATCGCTGCAGGCTCGTCTGAACAGCAGCAGCTGAAAACCATCAATGGGTAACCGGCATGAAAAAAAACAAAAAAAAACTCCTCAGTATCCACCACAGGCCACATTGCCTTTTTTTTTTTTTTTTAATGTTAATGATGCCAATTTTATCACTTTATGTATGTCATAATTATTTTAGTTTATGCTATATAAAATCTTCTCTGTCACATATGTACCTTCATATGTTTATAACAGATTGTTCAGAGTTCATGGGTTGTGTAAAGTTCCTAAATCTTGTTCAGCTGATACACAAGAAATACATCTGCATGGTGTTGTTCTTGGTAGTACAAGCAGAGTTTAGACATTTACAGCATATTAAACAGAACTAAAAGAACCATACCTAGTGCTGAGTTTGTCTTTCTGGCCAGCTGATGATACAGCAGCCCACACAGACTTAATATGATTTCTGCTCTAGCTGACAGAACCTTTTATTCAGAAGTTGGGTCAAAGTAAATAAGATAAAAATAATGTTCCTTATTTAAAGGAGAGCCCTTTCCTACAGTTTCAGAGGCAGAGCTTTTAGGTCTCTGATTATGACACATTAGCTATTTGGTTTTAGTTTCTGAAGCTGCAATTACTGTTGATATACATATTATCTGTTATCTTAAACTAGACCCCAGACTTTGTTGTTTGAGCATGCACTACTTCCCAATTAGAGGAAGAAATGCTGTGTCTATCCCTTTTACTAGACATGTGCAATTCTTTTCAGAAATTTTTTTTTTCGGACAAATTTTCATTATTCGGAGATTCGGATGTATCCGAATTTCCGAATAACAGAAATGAAGAATGAAAATGAATCCGAATTTCCGAAAACGAAATTTTGGACAAAATTTGTTAGCTTTAGTCTATACAAATTTTCATTTGTGGACGAATTTTCGCTGCAGCAAAGTGACATTGAAATTTTTTTTTTTTTAATGTCACTTTGCTGCAGCGAAACAAACGAAACGTAAACAAAACGAAAACAAAACGGACGTTTGTACAGACTACTGCTAACGAATTTCGTCCGAATCCCGAAACGAATTGACTTTCGGACCTGAATCACGAAAAACAAAATAACGCAAAATCCGAATCAAAACTAAACGAAACTAAACAAATTTTTGGCCGGTGCACATGTCTACCTTTTGCTACATTTTCATAATTGTGACTTAGACATCAAGCACAGGAAGAAAAGCTCACAACTCTTCATCAAAGTTTTTATTCCTGCTAAATAGAATTGGTGACCACATAATGGTCTTGATTTTTCAAATTATTTACATAAAATTTGTTCACATGTACACATTGAATTCGCTGGAAAGTGAACGATTTTGCTTCTCGAACACTTCTGGGTGTATCTTTTTGGGATGCTAATCAAGAAAATAAAGTGTAATTTAACTTGTCACTTACTTTTTTTCATGTATTTCCTTATCACATTTTAGGTTTACTAATTTCTGATTACGTTAAAGGATGCTTTGTGTAGCTCATACATGTACAGGCATGCACAGAGGGCTGGTTGGATACACGTTTGTTGAACATGCACAGGTTGGGCATGTTTGGGAATGCTTAGGCTTAGTGTATGCTGCTGTAAGGGCTGAAGGCAGCTTGCAACGTAACAACTAGGCCTAACCCAGTTACAGACTTGCTGTTGTTGTAGTATGGTTGGTGACATCAGAAATGTCTTGCCAATGTCGAAACTGTCATGATACATTCTGCTACATCTGTGGTGAACATAAAGAAAAAATTGTAGCGCCTCCATAATGTGAAAGGAACACTCCTCTCTACCCTGCTCTTAAGTCTTAGAAGTCGACCAATCACGGTCATCTACTAAGCTGGTCACATGGGACCGTAAAACCAATCTCTAATCGTCAGGTCATCGCTGCAGGCTCGTCTGAACAGCAGCAGCTGAAAACCATCAATGGGTAACCGGCATGAAAAAAAACAAAAAAAAACTCCTCAGTATCCACCACAGGCCACATTGCCAATTTTTTCTCATGCCGGTTACCCATTGATGGTTTTCAGCTGGTACTGTTCAGACGAGCCTGCAGCAATGACCTGACGATTAGAGATTGGTTTTACGGCCCCATGTGACCAGCTTAGTGGACGACTGTGATTGGTCGACTTCTAAGACTTAAGAGCAGGGTAGAGAGGAGTGGTCCTTAGGTTGTGATGAAGGGGGCGTTGCCTCTGAAACATGTTAACCCGTGTAATATTTGGGGGGCAGTATTAACATTAATACTCCAGCTCGTCTTTGTTCGTGATTTCGTTTACCCATCCTTGTTACATGCCTGTGTTCTACAGTTGTTTGTAAGTACAACACTAGCTGTGTGCCTTCTTTTTATTAAATACTGTTTTACACTATGGAGGCGCTACTTTTGCTTTTTGTTTTCCAGTTTGTCGGTTGCCCTGACCAGTGGGAGCTGCATCACTAGTGTTACTATTTTGTGTGCATACAAGTCGCTGGTGCTGGCGCCGATGTTTTTTTGCTTTACATCTGTGGTGCCATGACTGGACTTGTTAAGAAAGTGTATGAATGCTATTTTGGTTGTAAGACTGGCAATCAGGACAAGGCATGGGCTCCTGACATTTGTTGTGTAAGATGTGTTGTTAATCTGAGAGCTTGGCTCAGAGGAACTTAGAAGTCAATGCTGTTTGCTGTCCCTATGTTACGGTGAGAACAAAAGGATCACGTAAAGGACTGTTACTTCTATCTGACTAATGTCCCTGGTTTCTCTGCTAGAAATAAGAAATCAATTAAGTACCCCAATCTGCCTTCAGCCATGAGACCAGTGCCACATGATGACAGTCTGCCAATACTTTCAATTTTGCTCACCCCTAGTGACTAGGTTTTAATTGGCACCTTTCATTTATCAGACCGTTAGTGTAGTATAAGCCCATTTCAGTTCCAGATTGGCGTATGCTACAAAATTAAGAGTAATTACTGAAATGTGGCAATGCTGCATCAGACTGCTTGCCACAGGAAATTTGGAATGAGATTTGATGATGTCACTACTGTCACTACGCTCTGTGTTTTGTTGACCCTAACAACATCTATCACAAACCGACAAAGATTGGAAGACCGACAAACAACTCCATTTAAGATTCAAACCATCTGAACAAAACGCCAATGCTTCACCACATGTTCCTTCGTTTTTGGATGATATCTCCAAACACCAAACCTAATGGTGAGTTAAGAATGCACATCCATTTGATATATTTGCACAGATTCTGACCACCTTGTATTTTTCTCTTCTCCACGTCAGTCCGAACACGATATTCCCTCAAAGGATCCAGACATTGAATCTTCCCACTGGATACACATCCATCCGTCATGACCAGACCGCACGACAACAACAGCAGGAGATTCCCACCACCGTGCCCATTTTTACTCCATCACACGTGAGTGCCGGACATCACCATTTCCATATCACCGTACATTTATTGTACATTGATTCACTGTTTGTTATTCACCCGGTACTTCCCATCCACACTTTTGTGCCAGGTAGTGGTGCTCCTGCCTCTCTCTTTTTTGTTGTCCACCACCACACAATTTAGACACCTCAGTCTAATACTATAAGGAGCCGCACACCAGCCTCAACAAGGCATATTTATTCTGATTGTTGCATTGATGACATGATAACCTGAGTCACTTAAGCACCCACTACTCTTTGGCCCAGTTTCCATATGAAGGGCATCTCACCACTGTTGAATGTGTAAGGACAATTGACCTCTGTTGCATAAACATTAAACAAGTTTAACTTTAACAGAGCTAAAATATTACTGTGGAAGTGGGCTGTTTTACTCAATATATGTTATACACACATATATAGCAATGACAGTTTTTGCAGTGGTTTCTGTTTGGTTTCCGTGGGTGCATGATTTAACTCAGAATACAAGGGTAATTAGTCTACCTTCGTATGTTGAAAAGCAACACAATCCTCAATTAATATCTGACGTTCATTCAGCTCAATGCATAATATGGGAGTTGAGGGTGCATCTCCGATGTCAGAAACACTTCTTAAGCATCACTATTTTGAAACCTGTCGTTACAGAGCATTATAGAGAACGCTGAACTGTTGACATATGTAGCAGGTGAAGAGAGAGATTGAGTATTCACATTAAAAGAGAACTATGTGGTCAGTGTTTTTCCCCATAGTTCTCCTTAGGGTAACGGGAGGACACAAACTAGCGTCCTCCCGTTACCCTAAGATCAGTATACCGCGAGCTACAGCTCGCGGTATACTGAGACGCCGCAGCCGGAGTGGATCCCGACGTAGATGACGGCATCCGCCTAGCTGCGTGAGTAACAGCTGGCTCTGCCTATCTAGAGGCTCTCTGCCGTGACAGGATCGAGAGGTGAGAGAACCTGGTATGTGTTTGCTCACCTCCCGATGTACTGAGCCGACCTGTGACAGTCTCATTGTCACAGGTCGGCTAGAACTATGAGGTGAGTGGAAATCACTCATCTCATAGTTCTCCTTTAAGGGTTCAAGTATATTCTGATACCTACATTTTGACAACTAACAAATGGTATATACTTGTTGGCGTTGTTTGATTCCTCATCAGGGTGTGGTATCAGAGTTTTATCCAACACACATTGCTATATATATGTAGCAGGTGAAAAGAGAGATTGAGAATTCACACTAAGAGTCCAACTACATTCTTGGGTGACAAACTAGGACAACGCACCCAATATTTCCACTGATACTAGCATAAGGGGAGATCCAGGAAACATGCTTCTCCCTCTTCGCAAAGTATTCAGGGGAGGCCGAGACCAGGGATGCGTGATCAGGGAAGGCAGGTTGTTCAGAGCCTCACCTAGTATTATGAAGAAAAAAGGTGTCAGCTTCAAGTCTGAAGCTGACAGCTTTTTCTCCATTCAGATCTGTTAGTTACAAGTTACAAAACAGGGAAAGCCTCCCTGCTGTGTAACCTGTCATGGACGGAGCACTGCCTGTTAATTGCAGTCAGCGCTGCATCCAGGTTTTGACAGGTAGTTAGGTTACCCAACAGCGGGCTTCCCCACTGCTTGTGTAACCTAACTTGGTGGGGGCAAGAGCATCACAGCCTCTACTCTGTGTTAGAGGTGTGAGCTTTGTGGATGGCTTGGACCAATGGCAAAGCGCCATTGTTCCAAGCAGTCCAATCAAATAAAAGAGAAATAAAAAACTGAGGCCTCAGCAGTGACTCACCAGTGATGAGCAAGTTAGGGACAGGGATGCTCCTTTCTGTCTCCTCCCTTCCTCCTCCCCACACAGCTTGGTTACTGACCTGGGGCGGGGATTCGGTGGGATGAGGGCGGAGCTTCGGTGGGACGGGGCAGAGCTTCGGCGGGCTGCGGGATGCCTTACCCAGCACAGAAGGCACAGCACATCACTGGCCGGGGCTAGGTTTCCTTCACACCTAAGTTATATTCCCTCCATATCCTTGATACACGTTCTCATGGGAAGAATTCATTTTTATTTGCAGAAGGAAGGCTCACTCACATCCCCTTATCCTCACACACAAGTTGTTTAATATGGTGTTGCTAAGTCATGTATCACAGCATAAACTGACAGAAGAAAGGCCGAACTTTACTGTGAAATCCTTTAATATGTAAATAAAATACCAACATATTTCTTTTTCATAAGCAATGGTTTCTTCTACTGACACAGAAATACCCTTCTTCTGTCACAGAATCTCTCACATGCTATGCTTCTTAGCAGTATATTTCCAAAAGTGTAAGAATTTGAAAGTGAAAGATCCCCAGCATTCCCCCCAGGCAAGATAGTGAATATGGGTGACAACATTGTCACATACAATTTCTCAGTACAGCAGAAGAGATGCTCCTCTCCTCATGCCATCTCTCAACCAATTCCTCAGTTGACAGGACAGAGTCCCCTCACCCCAATTACAGAAGTGGTAAGTGGCTCTGACGCTTGGCCAGTCAGCATTCTGTAGCCAAGCTGCACAGAACAATCCAGAATGTGCCATCTGCAGATTTAGGGAGTATAGTAATCCCTGTAAAAGGGCTTTACACATAGGAAGTGATGTAACACACATTCAGTGATCAGAGGGAAGATCAGCCACTGGAAGTGTGCTGATCTCCCTCTGATTGAGGTACACAGTTCGCTGTGTTGGTCCTGGGACTTGCACGGGGGACAGAGGAGCTCGAGATAGCCAGCGGCAGGAGGGGGGCACACACTCCCCAGCTCTGTACAAGCAATTGGGTAGCTTTATAGGGGCGGCTCTATATATAGCTGGGGACTGTCATTTGAAGCAGAAAAAGCACTGAAACATTCCCTTTTAACGCCAATTAAATTTGTGATAGTCATCTTTAGTCTGTGGGGGGTGGGTAATGTTTGAATATTACATTTGTTTTTTAATTGACTCATGACCTAACCTAAGGAGTCTGTTATACAGAGTTGTTGTTTTTTTCATTTCCAATACCGAGTTACACAGATGACATAGTTATGGCATGAGAGTAAAAACTTGCTTTTGTTAGTGAACCCACTAAGTTAAAAGGTAACACCACTCTAATCTATCATAAGATTGATGGAGGAGGAGAGGTACTGTAATGTGTAAATTGTGCTTAACTAGTAATTCAGTTTATTTTATTTTTTATTGAGGAGTGTTATCAGCAATTGTTTACATTTTGTACACAACATACTTTAAATTTTTTTACACAGCATACTTGATCTGAAGAGGGATTTCTATCCAGGTTTAAAACAATGGCATTACAGGTCCATAGAATGTTTTCTTTAACCCCTCCAAAGAAACTAATATCCCTTCTTACAATATTTTCTTTTGTAGTAGAAGGTTATTAGAGGCCTGTGGCCTTCTCTGCGCTAACCCCTAACCACACATACTTGTAGAACAGTGAGAATCCTGTTTGTTTTCATACTCCCTCTCTGTTGCTAATTGATACTAATGAAACTTATATCTGAAGAGTACATAAGGAACATAGTGCTGCCAGGGCCGGATTTTCATTTTGGGCACCTATAGGCACAAATGGAAAACTGTTTAACCTGAGCCGACACCCTTCCTGCTGTGGGACCCCCAGCAGCTTTTACATATGCAGAGAAGGACCTAGGAGATGAGTAGGGCTGCACGTAATGCCTGTCAACATCAGACAGGCATTTTACAGGGCAGCCTTATGCAGTCGTGGGGTCCTTCCCTTGCATTTGCGGAAGCCAGCGGTTCCTGTAGGTGCCGCTGTTCTTGGAGCAGGAGGGTGCATTTTGTGCAGAATGCACCCTCTTTGCTATTGCTGGTATTGTATCTTGACACAACATCAGGAATTAGGCAGAGTAGCTACCTGCATGACACCCCTCTATGGAGGGCGCCTGTAGGCACATGCCCACTCTGCCTAATGGTAAATCCAGACCGGAGTGCTGCTGTGTTCAGTAAGGTTTATTCTGTTACAAGGTTGACGGCAAGTCAAGTTCAGAGGTTTGCATCTATGATATTCACATTAACCTGAAGTTTTGATCATTTTAAAAAGATCATTTGTAGTCAGGACACAGGACTGCAGCCTCCTACCAGCCTTATCTTGAACAACCTTAAAGTGTATGTAAAGGCAACACTTTTATTTCTACGCTTTGGATAAAGCGGGGATATCCATCCCTCTATTTGTCTTGGTGACCATTGCAACCAAAACAGAAAGTGGAAATCCAAAATTGTAACGTTTTCATGAGAACTAGAAGAGAGGAAAACTTCCAGTGGGGACAACTGTCTAAAATGGAAATTCTTCTCCTATTGGGGAAGTAAAGGGAGATCTCCCCAGCAAGATGCAGACAGCAAAAATAATGTGATAGGGTTTGAACCCTCCCCTACAAAAAAAAATAAAAAAAATATGCTCTTTATACACTTTAAGCTCAATTTACAGATTGCTTCTAAATGACTTCATGAATACTTGCATGCACATTAAGATAGTGTATTCTCTATGTCATTAGATTGGTGAAGTGTGGAACTTGGGAGTCGGTGGTCTGCAATTATGCATACCTAATATCCAGGAATTTCAGGATATCAGATTACTGATGTTATACTGTATATACTAGGGATGTTCAGATACCAGTTCAGATACCAGTGCAGATACTTGGCATTTTCACGAGAACTATCAGGGTTGCAGCAGTTAAAGCTGGTACCTAGCTCTGGTGCTCCAGCACTGTCCTGAAATCATTAGTCTGTATTGTTTTAAAAAAAACTGTCACATGACAATAAACAAAAATGTATCAGTACTTGTATCTGTGAGTACTTGGACAAGTATCAGTACTTCTACTTGAAAAAATGGTATCGGTGCATCCCTTATATATATTTATTTAAAAAAATCATGCATTAAAACAGGGATGTTCAGATCCCAGGCGCTCCGTGTGCTCCTTACAAATGATAGCTGCATCCTAAATTTAGAAATTTTCTCTAGTTTAGTCTTGGAGCTGGAAAAGTATCTGTACGTGTACTTGTACTTGTACCGAGTACATACTTGATATCTGAATATCCCTAGTATATACATTTGTAGTGCGGGGAGGACTAGTGTGCAAAATTAATTCTGGGAATGGGATGCAAACTAATTGCTGTAGAGAATATTGACACAGATTGCCAATTTCATGTTGACTGGAGAGTACCTTTGATAGAGTGGTCAGCAGCACTGTCACTAAATGCCAGGTCCACTCTGGGGGGAGTGTAGAGTCTTTGTGATAAACCAAAATGGCGCCAATACCTGGCACATGCGTAGTGGTGGCAAGAGGTGGGTGGGGTGTAGAGCCTTTGGGATAATCCAAAATGGTTCTTGCAGCAGGTGGATTTGTGTGAATTTAAGGCTGCTAACAGCATATGGAGTTGACAGCTCATCGCAGAGGCACCACTCATCACTGTACTTGCAAGCACCCTCCTTTTCCCTTTTGTATACAGCCCATTCAACAAACAGGCACACATTTGCTAGTCCTACTTATAAAAGCAAAAAGCATTGAACTTATGCACATTGAAAGTATGCAATTGACAAACCGCAGCAGTTAGTGATTTTAAAAATCTTACTCAGGGTTATCACAATAATATTACAAATAATTGCAACATATTTCAAATTACAGTATCTATTGTGCATGGTTTCAGCTTCTAAAAACATTTACAACTCAGCCTAGCTTGTGTCTAGGCTGAGTTGTGGAAATGAGACTGAGCCATGTCCTGCTCTTCTGTTGATTACTAGCATTCACTATGAGCACTGATCATGGGCCAATCTCTCAACCAAAACCTGATGAGCCAAGTTCCTCCTGAGATTTGTTGAAAAGCAGACTGAGTAGCTAGCTGATATCACCCCATTACTGCAACAAACATTCCTGAGATGCTACATAATGGTATGCTTATTGTAATATACAGTCACAAGACACTAGGGGGGACTTGAAATACAGAGTGGAGGATTTGCATAAGCATCCTGAGAAAAGGTCCTCAAACGTTCTAAGGAAAACCAGTACTTCATGGGTTATTTATAAAACTTCACACACAGTTGTGCATAGTGTTGAATGTCTTTTTGTGACACAAAAAGTAAACATTATAATGTATTGAGAAAACACATTGCGCCACCCCAAAACAGAGCACACCGGCACACATGCTTTATGCGTTTTATGCGCACCATAACGCACACGAGCGAAAGTGAACAAGCCCTGAGGAATGTTTTCTCTTGCCTGCATCATACTGATGACGCCATCTCAGCCTCAGGTCACTAAATGGAGCTCAAGGCATTTTTTTTAATGATAAAGTGAAAGCTTTTTACCTTATACAGTAAAAAAAGTGAAGCTTTTTAGCGTATGTTAAAATTACCCTAAACTCAGGAGTTAAACCTTAAAAATGCATTCAAGTACCTAGCTTATTTTTTCTATCACTTAGTTGTAGATCCTCAAATCATCTCTGATATTCACAGGGGCGTCCCGAGGCTGGGTGACACCCGGAGCGGTAACCGAGTGTCACCCCACCGAGACGTCACTGCGCATGTGCGTGACGTCACCACGCGTGTGCGCGATGACGTCATCGCGCACACGCGGCAGTATTCTGATACCTGCCAACGGCCATCTTGGTGATGGACGCCGGCAGAGAGAAGAGGGGACAGTCACACGGCGGGATAAGGTATGCCGCCGGGTCCCCTCCTCTCTCCTGATAATGTCGTGCGTTTGGTCCATGACCGAGCGCCCGACTTTTCAGAGGGGGGTGACACCAAAATGACTGTTAGTCATTTTGGTGTCACCCCTCCAATGGTGTCACCCCTTGTGACGCCACTGGATATTCATGCTAACACTGTCCTTCCTTTTGGAGGGTGGCTACTTTTGTTCCCCATGGTCCCTGTGTGTGTTGTAAAGTAGCCACCACTCCAAGCTCTCGTGTGATGGACTACAATCTCACATTTAGATTACTAATTTGTATTGAGATTGTAGTCCATCACTGGAGAAAGCTTGGAGCGGTGGTTACTTTTCAACACACACAGGGACCATGGGGAACAAAAGTAGCCATGCTCCAAAAGGTAGAGCAGTGTCAGCACAAATTCAGAGATGATTTAGGGATCTACAGCTGAGTAATACACAAATAAGATACATGTATGTTAATGTTTAGGGTATTTTAGTGGATTTGTAAGATGTAATGCCTGTTACGGAGTGGTCCACTGCATATGAGCCCCAGAATTTGATGGGTTAACAGTAAGATTTCATTCATACTTTTAGTTGGGTGATTTTTGTTTGGACCTTTGATGTTATTACTCTGAATGTGGATTACTCTGAATTGGATGAGATGTATTTTTTTTATTTTTGAGGGCTTTTTTGCGAAAGTATCTTTAGAGTTGATAAACTGTTCTTGTTCAGTTTCAGTTGTTTCCTATTTGTTCACTATTAATTTCAATAATCCATAGCGTTGCCAATGTGTGTAATACATATTATTTATCATCTATAACATAATATTGAAGTGCTGTGATTACAAACATGTTTAATGGTTTTGTTAACCCAAAGGATTTGTCAGTTCCCCACATGTATGATGGATTATTTTGGCATGGCAGTACAAAAGCATCTTATGTTAAATTGTCAGTTCCAGCTTGTTAGCCATACAGCATTTTAGTTGTCAGCTTTCATTTATTTACAATTCTTGTACTATTTTTATAAAGTACATCCCTATTCTATCTACCATTCTAAAGTAAGTCATGCATAAGCACCCCCACATTTTATGAATAAAATCACATGCTTCAATTACTTAAATATATATGTATTAGTAGTATTTGTACAGTAATACAATCAAGGTTTTTTTTGTACAAAGTCTTTATTTTGGCTTCAAATTAACATTGCATTGGAAAGATGTTATTATTTTAGTACATTTTGGTTCATTAAAAATAATTTTCTGCATGTTTTATTTATGGACTTTCCTGAATGTAGTGTATCTGTAAAATATAAAACAAGAATGTCAGGAAAGGTCACTATCATTTACATGTACATCCATAAGAATTCCCCACTCAGCCTCTCAAAATAGATTCGGTGGTGGGATAAGATTAGGAATAGACAAACTGACATTTTACAATATTAGAGGTGGTAGATCAGGAATGGGCAAATGCTCAAAACAACTAAAACGAAAATACAAAAGCTGCAAACTTATATAAAATATTGGTACCTGGAGGTACTTGCCCATACCTACAGCAGCTTTCAGTTCCCCTCCTCCTCCCAAATCCTTGACTGCTATAAAGCCCTTCAACATATATTTTTTTCTCTTATGATTGTGCAAAGCTCCAACAATTCCTGATAGTCAAAGTTTCTTCCACCTTTTAACAATTCATACATTTCTATTTGTCCAGCAATTAGATGGGCTCTCTCACTGGCCAACAGGAATGGAAGTGCTGAAGCTTTGAGCAATCAAAGGGCTATTCTCCATCATAAAGCAGAACTCCTGGCACATAACTAACAAATGATATGGAAAGTACATCAGGGTCCACACCTTGAATGAAGTACGCGACTAGATCACAAGGTCTCCTTGATGAGGAAAATGCGTTCATTTAGGTTTTTTAAAATTGATTCTATTTTACAGCTTTCTGGCATGTGACAATTTATGGTATCTACATTCCTTTTCACGATGACCAGTTGCTTACCCATTGCAAATGTAGTTCACAGCATGCAGCTCTAGCTTCATTGTGTTTGCATTATATATGGTCATGCTCTGCAACAGGCAAGAGTTTTGCATCATTTACCAATCCACTTCCTGCTTACCAACCTGTAAGACTGGGCTATGATCACTCTGCTGTCACCACCCAGAGTTCCAGCCCAAAAACTCTCATGGACCATCTATCTTCTCGTACATCACTCATGGCAGTTGTAGTTTTACATTTTTTTATAAAATAGTGGCAACATGTGAAAGCACAATATGTGAAGAGTACAGGCAGATCATTTCCTCACTTGCCTGGAGTTCAACTATAAAGATAATCCATTCCATTCTAAACCAGTAGCCAGTATTGCAGGATGCCATTTGCTTTCATCACAGTCTGAGGTGCCTGATTTATATACACATTCGTTCTTTAAAACTGGCTGTTGCTGTGTACAATTATCAGTAAGAAGTCAGATAGTACTGGGCCTCTTGCAATGCTAGACCCCACAGCAAGTGAACAGTGTGATAAGCCTCAGCTACTTAGACACTTAATGGAAGTAAGTTGCAGCTGTATTAATCAGCTGTATGACAGTAGACTGACAAATTCCCGATAGAGATTTCCTTTATCTTCCCTTCTATGGATGAGGTTTGGGTTTCTCACTGCCAGAGATTTGAAAAAAAATACGTGTTGCTTCAGTTTTCTAAACTATAATGCACTGCATGGCATTTGAACTATGGCCAGCAGGCTTGAGAGGGCCAATAAAGAGGCTTATGGATAAGCCAGTCCCTTCACTATAAAAAGGGCACAGAGGAGTCATATAGATCTATTTATAAACAATTTGCAGGGTCCTTTACCCTGTTAATGTCTGTGAATGTTCATTTTGGGCAAATAATGCCAAAAACATGTTCGTAATATATTTATTTCTACTTCAAATGTAGTTTGTTGTAATAATACATTATGGCCACTAGTTGGAGTGAAGGAGCTTAGGAAATAAATACTTTTTTCCTATGTATGACAAAAGGCCGTGCAAATTGTTTATAAATAGACGCCAGTGTGTGAAAGGTATTGTAGGGAAAAAATAGTAAAAGCTGTCAAACTGCATATGGAGATATTAGGGTCAGTTAGGAAAATTTACTTTAATTTGATTGCTAGCTTTTTGGGCAATAAACTACTTTCCTGCCTATAGTTTTTGTTTTTATAATAGGGGGATTTTGTCTCCCCCTTTTTTATTATGTGGTTAGTTTGAGGTCAGTGGACACTTTTAGCTGCTGTCACATCCATAGCAATTTGAAGTTTTTTTTGTGGCAAGGCTTCCCTTTAAAAAAAGTGGGCTTTTGTTTCAGAGGTGTTGTTTTGGGGTTATCAATTATTTGAAGTTTTTTTTTTCATTTTTGTTTGTTGGAAATGTTGTTAAGTATTTGTTAAAAGTGCTTTTTTTTCAAGTTTGGCATGCACAAAGTGCAGTAATCACTTGTTACTGACCATGTGTTCTTGGAGCTGCCTTTGTTCACAGTACACAGCTGCATTGTTCCAAAGAAAAGAAAAACAAAATGCAACAACAATGTGTGCCTAAACCATCTGAAATATCACTCACATTCATCCCCACTGTAAAAGAAAAAGTGAGGCATGCAGTGGTTAGGCCTTTTATCCCTGATTTACCTGTACCTGCCAGTATCTTCATTGTTATAGTAAAAACCCTGCCTGTGCTCTTGTCTATAGTAAATTTGGGTCTAACATTGCTCAATAAAACTCTCCTGCTGCTGACCAATTTTACACTACTGTGTTATCTGTGGTCTCTTAACTCTTGTAGTAAAACCCCTGTCTGTATTTTCCATCTGTAGTACATTTCGTCCAATTCTCCCTCAATAACCTACCTGGCGGTATGATTCTTTTGATTTTCGTTATTTTTTTCGGCGCAATTTTTTTTGTTATTTAATTTTTTCGTTTTTTTCGAATTTCCCGCCGGTTCCGCCCCCGTGCGACGCGTACACTCGCAAGGGACGGAACCCGGAAGACAGATGCCGGCGCCGGCCGGAGGACACCGCACGGTTCGAGGGACAAGGTAAGTAAATACAGTGGCATATTCCCGAGTGTAGCTCAGGGTATGGAGAAGTAACCCCGAGCTACACTCGGGAATACCGCCAAGGAGGTTAAACATGTTTTTTTCTGCTGCATCATCTACAGTCTCCTATTTCTTAATGAGTGTTTGATAGAAAATGGCCAGTGGCGGGGCAGTTTTGCATCAGCAAAAACAGGGACAGCCTTAGCGAATGGTACTCACCACTAAGTTTAGGTTTGCTAAATTTTAGGGATGCACAGATACTTTTCGAGTACCAGTGCAGATACTTGCCATTTTCATGAGAACTACCGGGGTTGCAGCGGTTGCAGTTGGGACCTGGCTCTGGCCCTCCACCACTGTCCTGAAATCATTAGTCTGTATTGTTTTAGAAAAACTGTCACATGACAATAAACAAAAATGTATCAGTACTCGTACTTGTAAGTACTCGGCAAGTACCAGTACTCGTACTCGTACTCGCAAAACTGGTATATCACTTTATTTATATTTATAAAAACAAAATCGTACATTAAAACAGAGATGTACAAATCCCAGGAGCTCCGTGTGCTCCTTACAAATGACAGCTGCCTCCTAACTTTTTAATTTTTCTCTAGTGTAGTCTTGGAGCTCAAAAGTATCAGTACATGTACTCGTACTTGTACCGAGTACTGTACTTGGTATCTGTGCAACCCTACTAAATTTCAAACAGGATTTGCCAAATATTCTGCAAATTGAACCCAGGCAGATTCACTCATTCCTATCCGCTTCTACACAATATGCCTATTGCAAGCCATGTGTTTAGTTTTTATATGCCAGAGCGCAGATCAGTTACTGTCAGGATCCAGAGCACCCCCAGGTGGCGCTGGAACCAGGTCCTGTAGTTCCTGTGCTCGCCTGCGCGTGTCTACAGCAGCCAGGAACTGTCAGGAACCTGCAGCTCCAGTACTCACTTGCGGGTGTGCCTCAGCTGTGACTGATCATCCCATCACCTGGTGTTTCCTGGGAGGGTATTTAAGCCCTCCCTGCAGTCGGGAAGCTGGCTCAGTATTGCGTCGCCTGCATCTGTCTGATTCCCATGTCCTAAAACCCTGCTACCTGAACCCTGCTACCTGAACCCTACTTCCTATCTGCAACCCTGTCACCAACCCGGCTTGTTACCAGACTACTCTCCTTGAATTCTGTTCCTGTACCGCGCTGCCCTCCTGTCACCGACCCGGCTTGTTACCCGACCATTCTCCTTGAATCCTGTTCCTGTACCGCGCGACCCTCCTGTTAACGACCCGGCTTGTACCTGACCACTCTCCTTGTATCCTAAGGCCTGCCGTATATCTGCAGGCCTGTTACCCCTCCTTGTTACTATTCCCCCTGGCTGTAGGTGTGTGTTTGTCCCAACGGTGGGTTTGTTACTTCACTGCTAAACCTGTGGGGGGTTGAGGGGGTTTGTAGTTTTGCAACAAATAAACTGTGTGCATAGAACCCTATCCTGTGTGGGCATATTAATTTGGTCATCCTGCGTGGGTACCTACATGTGGTGTGAGGACGCCTGTGCATGGTACCCTGACAGTTACATTGCTACCTCTTTCTTTTTCTGTACATGTTTTCATCTTTGATGTATCAAATATATGTGTGTATCATGACATCTTCATACTTGAACTGACAAGTACAAATTGTTATTCCTGACAGCTCCAAGTTAGCACATGAATGGGTAGATTCTGCCTCCTCTACCCCCATAGGACCATATGGCAATACATTTTAAAAAAGACTCCCCCTAATGACCAGTCTTTACAAAAGTGGGTGGCACTTACAAACAGAATTTTTTTTTCAACATCACTGGTGGCACAAATCAGAACATAGATACTGCAGGACAGAAACATCTACACTGTCAATGCCAAGGTCTTTTACCAGAAAAAGACATAATTCCTGATACCGTTATGCAAAGAGGATCTAGAACACCTTTACAACATTGTCACTCTATGCCAAAGTTCCTGACATCACCCAAGGCCTCAAGCAGATGGATGCTGGTCATGTCCTAACAAAGCCCTTCTGCACAAAAAGGTTTATAAAAAACTGCTTCTTGGAAGCAACAAACAAAAAAGAATCAGATAATTAACAAGCAGCTTCCCTGATGAAGCAGTTACTGCAGGAAACTTTATGCTATATAATAAGACCAGGTTCTTCCCCAGAATTCTTTCAACCCTTGCCGGTACGCCAGGTTCCAATGCCTTTTGCGCAGCAATAGGAGTCCAGCCAGTTGCTCAAACAAACGAGCTTCTGATAATGCTAGTACAGGTTCATTCGAAGAGTTGGCAATGGAAGAAATCTGATTTCACTTTGGATCACCCATCCCTAAAATCCATCAGTGAAGCTCTTGATTGGGAAGATTCAGTGCAGAAAAAGAGGAAATTCTTTAAACACATGAGAAAGTTAGTCTAGTTACTCTTCAGTCAATAGATGAATTAAAATAAATCATAATGGATTAAAGGAGCAGGGGAAGAAAAAAACTATTTTTTTCCAAGTTATATCCACTAAGCATGGGCGAGGTTAAAAATCTTAAAACTTCTTCTCTGGGGGATGCTGCCTTGATGAGGCTGGCAAGACAATTTACACTTACCCTCGACAACACAGTATCTTTTAGAGATGTGCTGTTGGATGGATTGATCACAATATGCAGAAAATCTATTTAACTGCTGGCATGGCATGTAAACTCACTGTAGCTCTGTCTATACAGCCTTGGAGTTATGGTCAGACAAAGGGAATTCAGCCATGTCCACTGACCTGAGTAAGTTTGAGGTCATAACAGCACTAGTAGAGTTCAAGCTAACGTCAGCCTTAATGGCAGAAGCCTCAGAAATATTATCTACTCAGTGACCAGAACAATACTGTGGGCCATTACAGCCAAACAGATGTGGTTAGCTCAGTCCATTGGTGGCAGATTCAACTTCAAAGCAAGGTTGGTTCTAAATCCTGTTTGCGGAAACAAGTTGAACCTTTCTACTGCAAAGCCAACTGGTGGGAAGTCAGGACTCATTTCACAAGACAGACATTTTCCCAGGCAGAAGAAACCTCAGTTTATGCACTCTGCACAATATCACGAGAAAGAGGTGCAGACCTATAGATGAGGAAGGAAATATTGCAGATCCTGGAGGTCCACCTTCACCGCGGCCCAAGACTCTCAAAAATCTTTTGAGGGTTTCCCTACCCAGTTTGCCAGGTTGGGACCAGGTCATCTGTGGCAGTTCTAGTCCAGACAACATGCAGTATCTGTGGGTGCTGAAGACCATTTCAATAGGTCATGCATGGGACTTTCGCAAGGGCCCTCAGCTGATGTTTATTCCCACTAAGGTATCGCTATTTCAAGAAAAGTGCACAATTCTTTATCAATACATCAATGCCTTGCTTATGCAAAAAGCCACAATTAAAGTTACCAAAATTGAATGCATCAAAGACAAATAGTCTCCCTTCTTTATGATCCAGAAGAAAACGGGAGACCAGAGACTGGTGATAGATCTAACAGTCCCTACAAAATCTATTTGGGCACTTTAAGATGCAATCCTTACAAACAATCCAACACTCTGTGCAATCAGCAGACTGGCTTATTTAGACAGATTTAAAAGACACTTAGAGTTAAGAGACGCATCTTATCCCATCGGGATCTAGTGCTCAAGAACCTGGCACACTTTGGATGGATATTAAATCCAGAAAGCCTGCGCAGAGTCTAATGTTTTTGGGAGCTCTTTTGGATACCTCCCAGAATACTATTTTACTTCCCTGAAAAAAAAATAGTATACATCCAGGGGGTTCAGATTGTCCAAGCAGACTACTTGTTGAGGTCCTAAATAGACAACAATGAATAGTTTCTCTCTCAGTGATTGTTCAAAAAGATGGTCACAGAGATCACTCCAGGGGTGGAGCTATTTGCCTCTTGCACCTATCACAAACCTCTGAAGCTTGGGAACAGGTGTGGACGCACTAATGTGCAAATGGGGCTTCAAGTCGGCATATGCATTCCCACCAGTTGTAAAGATCCAATAGGCAACCCATAAACTGATAATTGAATTCTTACATCTCAATCTGATTAGAAATTATTTCCAAAATAGGATTTTCCTCTAATTCTGGACTTTTTAGCCTCAGACCAGTTCAATGCAGATATTACCAGAGCAGTCTGGCATGTTTTTTAAAAGTAACTTTTCTAGTAGCGATTATGTCAGCAAAAAGAGTTTCAGAGATGGCTGCCTTAGTAGGGAAATAACTATGTGTCACCTTTTTCTGGACAAGGTTGTACTCATCCCAATGCTAGGGTTTACATCTAAGGTTTCATTGTTTCATCCTAAACAAGGAACAGTTCTGCTGATTTTGAATGGTACAGGGGGTTAACAAGTCAGTTAGCTTGACGTCAGTCAAACCCTGAAAACTTAAGCTGGCCATACACTGTTATATATTTTTCATTTAACCTGTGGACTGAACGAAAAAAATATAACAGATTCCTCTATCCACGCTAAGTGTGGCTGGATAAATCTCCTGCTGGGCTATTGTATTCTGACAGCAGCGAGTATGCCGCTGTCAAAATACCCAATTGGCTGCTGTTGCAGTTTTCCTGAAAATTTCCCGGCATGCTTCTTTGATTATTTGATTGAGTGATGCCAGATAGAAGGGTTGCAGCAGGGCCACCCACTGAATGAATTTCGGCCGGTTCATCAATTACACAACAGCTGCATTCAGAGCATTAGATTTCCTGTTTGTCATCTCCTTAGGGAAGAACACATGAAAATAGGCCTCATATAGAGTTATTGCAAATTGTATGGTGAAAACCATATTCACGGCATATAGGGAAAAGGGCTTGATACCATACAAGGGAGTCACAGTGCATTTGATCAAGAGCTTGTCAACATCCTGGGCAACAGCCTCCCGAGTTTCCCTGGATATGATTTGCAAAGAAGCAACACATTTATTTCACATTACTGTGTTATGCCCGCTTCTTTAACCATGGTTAAATTTGGCTATGAAATTATTTCGAAAACTTTCAATGTTAATGAATAGAATTAAATAATTAATTAATTAATTCCCTACCTGGTTAGTCTAGTTATTTCCCATTTGTGTGTTCTGACATTGACCTGTCAGTAAATTGATAAATTGTATTTAAATACTTAAGATAATTTTCCTTTTCTGACAGCACATAAGCCATTTTCATGGAGGCTAGTTACAGAATGCCGTGGGCTTGCCAGGTTCAAAATGTATTGGCATATGGTCCTAGGGGGGTATAGGAGAGTAAAGTCTAACCATTTGTGTGCTGACATGGTGCTTGTCAGGAAAGAAAATACTGCAAGTATTTAAATAATATTTTCCAATTTCCCATACTGGTATAAGGCTAATGGCAAACCAGATATTCATCAGTACATAAATACATACTTCCTACTGGTAACAAAAATGCAAGATTTGCAGAGGTGTCATCAGTAAATGCACCTGAGAAAACAGAGGGTTTCCTCCAACACCCTCTGTTTACATCAGACGCTACTGCTATAACTGGTTAACCTCAGAGCATACACTTTCCTGCTTATCCCTGTGGCTCTGCCAGCCTGCAACTGTCATTTAGCACCATCAAAATAGTTCCATAAGTGTCTCTGTTAGTAAATGACAGTAGAAGGAAAGGGAAAGAGCTGTGATGCCAGACCAAGAAGTTGAGTCAGGGTGTGGGGAATGACATTATTATGGCATGGCAGCACATGGTCAAGGAAGTGGGCTATCAATACTCGCAGTGATAGGTTCAACTTTACTTCCCATCTTCAGTTGATGAGAAACCTGCAGGGAAAGTCAGTGCTAGATACACAACAATGTATTTCCAAATGAAATCGGCAAACATGGAGTTCTGTTCAATATTTTGCAATTGCAATCTTACTTTGCAATTATATGCACACATAGTTTTGCACGTACTCAAATGTGTATGTATTATTTTTTATGTTGCTTTAAATACATAAACATACACATTATAAGTCTGTATATTCATGGGGTTATTTATGATGGTACTAATGCATTATGATCTAAACAGCACATTGTAAGGAATTAACTTTTTCTGTTAAAACTGAATTTGGCAGTTTCCAAATTTTCAGAAGATTATGAAACATTCAAGTTACAAAAAAACTTTATGGCGCAGAAGATGTCTCTTTTTTTGCCCGCTAAAGAAACACAACAAGCTTTTTTCAACATATTTTGTATCATCCATGATTATATATCATGTATTGATTTTATAATATAAAAGAATAATACAAATCTATCATCTGTATTTTGTTTCAATATTTTTCTAGTTTACAAATTGACAAATAAATGATACAAACTTTTCATCAAAGTATGATGCATTAATATAAAGCTTAAAAATACAATGGACCTTATTTATAAACAACAAATTACTTGAAAACGGAGTTGCTGCCCATAGCAACCAGAGTATACCTACTTTACCAAAGTCCACACCGGTTAATGTAATCTTATTTTTGTATCATCCAAATGCATCCAGATTTAGCAAGGTTTATACAAAACGTATGGCTGGATTTGCAGCCTCTTGTCACATGATTATGTGCTGTGCTCCTAGTACACAAGTATGATTGTGCTACTTTGGTTTGCTGCCAGATGAAATCTATATATAGTTGTGCTGCAGGCTGGAGTAGGTGTTACCTAGCCATCTGAATGGTAGCAGAGGGAGGAGTACAGACAATGAAAGACCAGATGGAGTGTGGAGGTGGCCATGAGATGACATTTTTGTGGTGACAAGGGGAGGCTCTGATATTCAGAGTGCATTATCCATATGCCTGGGTGAAGTAGAATCCCCGCTGGATAGGTAGGCTCAGGTTCCTCCATGCAGTTCAATTATACTTTTTCATTTTAACCATGGTATACCTTTAAAGCAGCTAGTTGGTATGGGCAAACAACCTAATGTCCACAGTTTTTCATAAATGAATTCCACTACGACAGTATGACCATCACTGATAGTGGCACATAATTAGATATACATTCTTTACTCCATTATTTATCTTTGCCGAGGCATACATTTCTTTCCTGCTGGATTCGTTTATAACAATGAGCTCTATCATGTTCCACAACACTGTTTATAGGAAAATAAAATAGTGCACCGATATTGACAGTTATAGAAATATGAAACAATGTGACCTTTCCACCAATCAGAGCCTTAGTATAAGGCTGAATAGCGAAATAAGTGACTTTGTAAATAGCATGGCTATCTTACTCCATTATGCACGTGCTAGCTTTTAAAGTATATACTGTACCCAGTAACAAATGTTAATTTTTTTTTCTGCTTGCAGTGGAAATATGCCTACAGTTCTGTATGACTATTCAAAGAATGACAGCCCAGACAAATCAATGTATGTGTTTCCAGATGCCCCATTGTTTTATTTTTATTTGGATTTCCTGGGTTCATTATTTCCTATTGGGCTCCCAGAATACAATAAGAGTATCACAAGCACAATGGAACAAGCTTCTAAATGCCATATACACAGTTCACAGTTTTGTAATTCTGCATTTCAATATCAAATTTGCCAGAAAGGTAGATTTGGGAAATGTAAGGATTTTTTTTATTACAGTTATTTAGTTAACTGTAAATGTCAGTTATTTTATAGATGGCATTATGTGTCATCTAGTCCATGTACACAATTCTATAGTGTAGTCCATAAATATTCATTTCTACTAATGGTAGTATTACTATATTTCTAAATGCTGGTAAATACTGGCCAGTTACAATGAAGTTACTGTTTGCACACATGAGTTTTGATTGAAACTTTTCATGCACTGTTGTGAGATTCCAGGGATCCATACATGGGACATGTTTGGACACGGGAAGCAAAATGCTAGCCTGCAAGTAAAATCCAGAACAACCACCTACTTGAAACTTTTTGATTGGCTAAGATGTATATTATACCAAATCATGTAGGTAGTAAAAATGTTAAAACTGACAAACAATGCAGAGTCAGACAGATTAGATTAGACATGCCCTTTTTGGTCCTTGTAAGTGTTCATAATGGAAAACATTCAATTTTTTACACCTGAAACTCTTGCTGTATTAGCAATTCTTCAGAGAGAGCAGGCACTGAAGTTCCACTAAGACCTGATAGCACAGGTGAGGTGGAAGGAGTGTGGACTGTGAGCATGGATAAGGAAGGAGAAAAGGTTGGGGGCATGGTTGAAGACTGACATGCCAGACTGGAGAAAAAAGGAGAACGAGGATATTTTACACAGGTTTGTCCTGACATAATAGTTGGCATTCGAGGTGGAACAGCCCTTATCCCTGGCTGTGCAACAGATGTGATAAGAGGAGGTGGGAAAACAAAAGGTTTCTTTTGTTTCTGTACATTTCTGTTCATATTTTCATCTTTTAGCCTGCCGATGTCACAAAAAACAGAGGAAAGAGTCTGAAACCTGGGCTCCCAACTAAGCAGGTAATCCCAGTTATAGCTTCCTCTCAGGTCCTCATCAGAAGCTACTAAAGATGCCAGAGAACCATACCTAGAATCATATGACATGGGGACATAAATATAGTCTTGATTGACATCTTGCAATGTGTTTTTATCTTTTGCATTTGTGTCATTGCTATGGTGGGTTGTTGGCAGTTCGGTTTTTTTGCAGGTATAATGTACTTGGCCCTCTCCATTTCCATTTTCCTCTTTCAGGATCTCAACACTTTCATTCCTTTCTGGCCCAATCACCACATCTGTTTCACCGGACTCACATGAAAGCAGATCAGACTCTCTTGGAATTCCAGAGTCTGGAACTCGTGAACCACTTTCACTCAGGACAGAGCCAGATTCTTTTCTAATAGGGTATTCATTGATCATCTTTATTTCTTCATCTTCAGCAGTTTCCCCTTCTGTGGAGCCATGACCACTTGAGTCTGAATTCCTGCATTTGTTCCCAGTGTCTTTCTTTTCTCTGATGCCAACTAACCCTAACCACTCAGATGTGTCTGGAGCTATGCCGTTCTTAATATTTTCATATTTTTGACATTCATCAGGCATGCAGTCCTTAACATTTGAACTGGGAAGTGCAGGGATGGCAGCTTCTTTTATCCCACAATCATTTACTACATCTTTGTGCTTATATCTTAGAATAATTCCAATAAGGCTTATTGCCAGCAGCAAGAAAACCACAAATGAAATGCTGAAACTAATGGAAAGTATGTTTGCGGACATGCTGAAGTAGCCCTCTAGTGCTGTTGAAATGTTAACTCGAACAGTACAAGTTGATGACTTTGAGTCTAGCGTTGGGCTTTGAGCTTTTACTACAAACTCCATAATGTCATAATTTTTCTTAGTGTTACTTCTCATTCTATGAACACTTCTGGTTAGATATATAAATCCACTGGTAACATTAACAGAAAAAAACTGTGAGGGCTTTTCAAGTGAATATTGGATGACACCATCATCTCCTTCATCCTTGTCAGAAGCTCCCACCATACCAACAATTTCTCCAGGTTTATTTTCCTGAGGCAAGTCAAATAAATATTGATCTTCATGAAACACAGGTGGAAACTCATCCTGTCCCTTAATGTCCACATACACCAGAATACAAGCTGTAGATTCACTTTTATCTTTTACCTGAACTATAAGGCAATATCTCTTCTGTGACTCAAAGTCAACTTTATACTTGGTATAAATATCCCCAGTTAATGAGTCTATGAAAAATGAATCTTGGCCTTTGGGTTCGTTTGGGCAAGTTGAAGGAATAGAGTAACTCAAGACACCAAATGGTCCGGAATCTAAGTCAATGGCATTAGCTGTACACACTGGTGTAAAAGGGGGCATGTTTTCATGCAGACTGCAGCTTAAACTGTTGAACAGAAATTTTGGAGTGAAGTCATTATCATCCAGTACATTTATATAGAGTTTTGAAAAGGCATCATATTTTCCATTTCCCCAGCCATCAGCGACTTTTATAATTAAAGTATAGATCATTGCAGCCTCATAATCCAGATGATGTACTAATGTGACAGTACCATTTCCTGGATCTATTGAGAAAAATCCTTCATCGTTACCAGATGCTATGCTGTAAAAAACTTCTGCATTCTCTCCACTGTCAAAATCATTGGCTGAAATGGCAATCACTTCACTATTTATGGGATGGCTTTCTCGGATGCTAACATGGTATTCACTGTTCTGCAGTATGGGAGGATTGTCATTTGAATCAAGAATGGATACCAGAACAGTGGCGCTGGAACTTAAAATAGGGACTCCTCGATCCGAGGCAATTAAAAGTAGCCTATGGTTTCTCTTGGTTTCATAGTCTAAAATCCCATTTATAGCTAGTTTTCCAGTAACAACAAAAGGAGGCTGGGAAAGAATTCCAACACTTTCCACAACAAACATATTTCTTAAATTTTCACCAGCAATAGTAAAGTCAATGTATCCATTTTCATGGGTCCAGTCCAAATCGGTGGCTGTGAAAGTGAGAATGGTTTCCCCAATTGATGTATTTTCACTTACAGAGATCTGGTAGACCTCTTCTGAAAATATTGGTGCATTGTTATTGGTATCATGAACCTGCAGCTCAATAACTGCAGTTGAAGTTAGAACTGAGAAACCATTGTCCTTAGCTTCTACCAGAATAGGAATCACTGTATTCTTTTCTTTAATTTCCACTGGAGTATCAGTGTGTACTGAACCTGAAAAAGATAAATATTAGGTTAATAACTGTCATTAAATTCAGCATATTTGTCTTACAGATTCTTCAGTTCAGTAAGTCATAACAGCAGATCAAGAAAGCTGAGTTTAAAGACTGGGCACAGGATTTCCAATAGCCTGCTTATCTAGAGAAAAGGATTGACTTAGATGGGTGTAGATAATACCCTAAAGTGATATTGAAGTCAAAAGGTTTTAAAGTCAAAAAGCTATTTCCAATGCTGATTAAATCACTTACAATGGATATTGCTCCCTAATGTTTAAAAGTTTTCATTTCCTGCAGGATCAGCTGGTTCCCTGAGCACTGGCCCTGATATCCAATTTTAGGGTGGCTCCTTTTTCTTGTAGGGTCCTAAGGAGTCACCCTCGTGTGTGCTAGTAAACAGTGTGTGTCTCCACAAACACACAGGCAGAGCAAGGCAAGACACTCCCCTGCTACCTGCTCCCTTCTTTGTTGAGGCTTACCAAAGATTGGTTCTGCACACAAATGTGGGCTGGGTTGACTTATATTGTACGTCAACTGCTACCATCTGGTATTCACTGCACAACAGTTGTATAAATAACCCACAAGCTGACTATAATAAATTCTAAAGTCTTATCCTAAGGAATACCTAGCAGTACATGTTCTCCCCATTTCCCAGTAGCAGCCTGTTTGTAAATCACAGCATTCCATATAACTTATTAATTATTTCACCCTTGACACAGTGAAGTGATCTGGAAAATATGCATACTTAGCAGTCCTTGAGGTCTGTGGTTGAAAAAAACTGGACCAACCATCAAATGTGTACTCCAAAAGCGGTTGTAATGGAAATGCGCTGCAATATTTGCTACATTCAGTAACAGGAAAATTAACCATTAACACTCCTAGTAGTCTTGACTCATATTATTCAAAATTTGTACTGATGAGGCAAAGCACCATTTCCACCCCAACGCTTAAATCCATAAAAATAAGCAAGAAGAATTTCTATTTAGGGAATAAAACAGTAGCAGACTCTGTGTGATCAGAATCCCTTTACACTAAAAAATATTTGTGTGGGTATGCCTTGCACAGGGTACTATTTTCTAACAGTAAAGTAGGAAGAAGTAGCTAGTGTTTGTAATGATAATTTTGGCTCATGACTATTAACCTGAGATTAGTTTGCACAAATGAAAAAATATTTGTAGTTTATTTTAAATTTGTTTAAAAAAACATAAAAACATTTGTCAGACAAGATTGTCTTGTAAATAAATAAAGCATTATTTGTAAAACCTTACAGTACCTGATAAAAACATTAGCTGTTCTTTGACTCAAACGTGTGCAACATGAGCAAAATGTAAATTTGTTTACATACCAGTGGTTGGATTAATTACAAATCCTTTATGTGGAGAAATAATTCTGTACGAAACAGGCCCATAGATCTCAGAATCTCGGTCTGTGGCAGATACAGATATGATAAATGTATTGGACCCAGTCAATTCAGGTACAGTTACCTTTAGGGAAAAACAAATCAAAAAGAGGAAAGTCAAAAAGGCTCTAAATTGTCACAATTGACCATTTTGTTTTGGATTCTGGAAAGAAAGTAAATGTGACACCAAAAACAATATACAGAGTTCCACCAGTATTTTCATTGCTGATCTATGCAAGGTATTACAAGATTTCTCAATGGTTCCAGAATTCAGATGTACTTTCTTTATTAAAGCCCTCAATTGGCGATGTGGATTTACATAGCATCATATCCTGGGCAATCTCGTGATGCAGCAGAACTGGGTGTAATTTAAGACTAATAGAAGCAAGGCTTCACACAATATCACTATCTGTGTTGGCTTGTGGTGGAGCAGCAGCTGACATGCCATTGTAAATATACCCAGTTTTCCGCATACTTTCATAAGTTTGATTGACTCTGTACTTATTTGTATAATTTTTTTTCTTCTTTTGCCTTAAGAATCCATCAATATATATGATATCTGATATATGCGTACAAGGGCTAAAACTGAACTCTTTGTTAATGTTTTATCAAACAGGCTTCACATCCAAATGTACCAGAAATGAAAATATCATTATTGTCTTCATGTTAAAGCTTATGTTGAGTCCACAAACTTCCCCTTTATAAGATAAACTAAGTTACACCAGTCAGAGGATGCAGAAGAACCCCTAGCCTTTTGGCTACCTAAAATACAAGTACTCGCAATTGCGGGGGTATGCTGTTCCAAACCGGCCCTCAGATAGAATCCCCTCTCCTTTTTTTGAATTTGGTGGTCTTAGTTTTATAAATATGAGGTGAAAACACAAATCTTTCTTATCGCTTATTCCTTCTGTCACATCTTACTTAGCAAGTTTTAAAGACCACTTGTATCACTGTCTCCACCTATAGTTTTTAATTACAAAATTGATCTTGCACAGCTGGTGGCTTGTTGAATATATATAACTAAAGGAGCCGCTACCTCGTAGAAGTATGCAGTGCAAACTGTAAAATAAGAAGAGCAAACAATGTTACTGTTGCATATAGATCTTGAAGTTGTTGACATCAAATTATATGTTTGAATCAGCAGTGTGTGCAATACCATGTACTTGCTTTGGATACATTATGGACTTCTTAACTTTATCTGGGCACCAGGGGAGAAAGAAAAAAATTGAAACGCCGAATAGGCTTAATTCTTATACATAACCGCATAAATTACAGTTTCAAGGAATGTATCAAAATCGGAGCAGACATAATCCGGTGCATGGCAACCAATCAGCTTCTCTCTTTCATATTCAAACCTTAACTGAAAAAACTGAAGAGATGCTGATTGGTTGCCGTCTCTACAAAGATACAATGGGGGGAATTTATCAAAACAGGAGCAGACAGAATCTGCAACATCCCTCTTCAGTTTGCTCAGTTGGGATAGAAGCTGATTGGTTGCCATGCAAATCTGCTCCAGATTTTGTCTGCTCCAGTTTTGATACATTCCCCTCATTATGTTTTGAAGGGCTGAGTTTTGATTAACCATCTCCCGTTCATTGGCTGTAACTAAACGGCCAGACGGGAGCCTTGTGGGTGCGGGTGGCCATCTTAAAACGTGCCTCCACTCGTGCATGAGTGGCAAAACTGTCAAAAATGTAAACAACCAGCGATGGCTGTTTACATACATGCGTTCCGGCTTCTGTAGAGACGCCCGATCGCTTGTATTAGGTGCAGGTGTGCCCCCCCCCCCCCGCCATCGCCGTTGCCGGCCCCGAGATTTGCTGTGCTCGGTGCTGCCGGGACAGGCACGGCGGCTCTGTCACCGAAGATCAAGGGAAATCAGTACACGATCTCCCTCTGATCTCCTCTCCGGTCCACAAATGCAGGAAGTAATGTATATTACATCACTTCCACATTCAGCTGTCATTCCCGGCTACAAAAGCCGGGGAGAAGATCTCTGCTTTATCAGCTTCTCTTGTGGTCCCTAGGTGACATTAGGGGTCTTGGAGACCCCTGATGTCTCCATAAAGAGAACCTGTCATGTAAATTAGCTTTTACATAGCTAATTTTACATAAGCCCCCTATGTAATAACAATAAAGTTAAGTGTAAAAACATTTTTACAAAATTAAAAAAAAATGAAAGAAGCAAAAAAAAAATGGTTGCATATAAAGAAAAAAAAAACACAAACATTTTTTAAAAGTCCCCCGCCCCCCACATACACACGCAAACATGCGTTGGGTGCGCCTACGTGTGAAAACGACGATTGTGCCTATTGTGCTGCACATGTTACATATCACTGCGAACGTTGGAGTGAGAGTAATAATTGAATCACTGATAAAACTAAAATGATGAGCGGTAAAAGCTTTTAAAGCGTTGCCTATGGGCAATTTTGGGTGTAGTCGTTTTTTTTTGCGATTTTGCGTGCGTGCCCGCAATTTTAAGGCTTGACATGTTTGATGTCTATTTACCCAACGTGACCCCCTCTTTTATATTTTACCAAAAATTTGGGGTGATAATAAATGTTTCATAACATTTCCTAGGGAAACAAGTTTTTTTTTTCAAAATCTACGATACTTTTTGTTGTTGTATAGTAAAAATAAACCCCCCAGTGGTGATTAAACACCACCAAAAGAAAGCTCTATCTGTCCCCAAAAAACAGTTTAAAATAATTTAATTACAGCGTTGCATGACAGAATAAATTTATTTGCATGCCAGTGTGTTATAAATCACCCAGAAAGCCTCTATACCACTGGATCTAAAATGATCTGTTCACGAACAGTCACACATTTTCCAGTTACTTTAAATAAAGGATATGTTTTTAAAAAAAAGACTAAAATAATCCCCAATGGTCCTCTTTCAACATTGTCGTAGACAGGCCCTACAATGCATTAGCCCCTTCCCATTGGCCAAAAACATTTATGTGGCAGCATGGAGTGTGCCTGATGCCATGCTAATAGAACACCCCCAACACTGTGGGTAATGATTGGGAGCCAGTAGGAGGGATCATTATGACAGCCAATCACAGCGATCATTTGTTTGGGAAGCTTCCCTGTATCTCTTTTAGCTTAGAACATCTGTGAGGAGAAAAAGATAAATTGAGGGGAATTTATCAAAACCGGAGCAGAAAAAATCTGGAGCAGATTTGCATGGCAACCAATAAGCTTCTATCCCAACTGAGCAAACTGAAGAGAGATGCTGCAGATTCTGTCTGCTCCAGTTTTGATAAATTCCCCCCATTGTATCTTTGTAGAGACCTTCTATATGGGCTCTTCAACACCCGCCTGCATGCTAAAATTATCTGTTTTACCACACAGACTGGTGGGTGGTGCCTTGCTTTTCTTACAACTCAAGTCACGGTTTATACTTTTTTTCTTTTTTCTTATTTCATTGAAATGTCACAAAAAAACATTTCATTCAGTTCTATGCACCACAGTAGATCTCCGCTCTGCATCTTCCACTACCTTGTGGTGTGATGGGAACACATAGGGATCTATTCACAAAGCTGCCATAGGCAGCCGAGTGAATAACCGACCTGAAGTGAAATAGCCGAACGCTGTTCGGCTATTCACTTCAGACTTGTACGGCTGATTTCAGTGTGCTTGTTGTGCCAGTGATTTCTATCCTTCATAGACTCCATAGAAAACAATTGTTTTCAGCATGCACTTTCATTGATCAGGTGCAGAAAAAATATATTCTTTTTACATAAGCCCTGAGAGTGAAAAGTGTCTGTAATAAAAAATAATAAAGATAAAATAATAGATCAGTTTGATCAGGACTTGATATTAATATTATACAGTATTATAGTATACAATATTTATAAAGGGCCAGCAGTTTACATAGCACTTTACAAGGATTTTGGTAAACCCTTAAAAGTAACTTTTGGGTATTAGGGATGGAGGTCTATTTTCCAAAAGGGAATGGTTATATTGTATTTTGAACAGTTCCATACTTCAAAGTATCTGTAATGCATTGAATGTGCAATAGATGATAATTAGATTTCCCTCTCTGAAGGAAAAAATGGGCACTATTGTTTCTGGGCCCTATTACGGCTACAGACATCCAATAATGCATACATTTAGTATGTGGTATCCACTTGCAGGTCATGGTAAGAAAAATGTATTTGGGTTGTTTTTTGGTGGTGGGTGGTGGTAATGGCAAGAAACATACAGCAACAGTTTTCAAAAATATATATATATTTTTTATGTTGGGTCAGTTTTTCTTTGAATCCCCCCCAAAAAATCAGAAGATATTTGTTAACATTTATGATTAAATGAAGGCACAATTTGTTCTGAAAAAAACAAGGTATAATTCACCTAGATACAAAGATATGTACAGGTTTACTAACATCTGCCAAAGTTGTAAAACTAGGTAGAGGGGTTAAAGAGTATTTCTACCATTGCAGTCAAATTTAAGAAACCCACATTACATGTTTTTTAATTTGTTCCCATTCACACAACATACCTAAAAATAATTTAGAAAATATTTCTAACCTTTCTAATTGTTTCTTTGGAGCAGGATTATACATAGATTAATGTGAGCAATTATGTTGCGCTTGGTTGTGAATATTGATTTGATTTGGTACTTATGGTAAATGCTTTATCCATCTAAGCGATTATTATTATTACCCGAATTCTGAGTCGAATAGTTGTTTATTGGATCGAGTGATGCGATCAATTTATCACTTTGAAATTCTTGTTTAACCCACATATGCATCGATACTAAGAGCATAATCACACAGTACTCCTCACCATTACACAACAATATAAGGGAAAAGTGAGACACACTAGACATCACCACAAGCTGCTTGGAATTTGTGCACCTCACAAACACAATTATTTGATAGAACAAAATATTGAACTAAACACAGGTTAAGTTCATTTATTTATTTATTTCAAATTTTTAATATATTTTTAATATATTGTAATTTATTTTTATTTTTTCGTCTATTTCACTTATCATACAGCACAATAAATATAAATTATTGGTTTCACCAAGGTTAAAACATGTATTAGGATATTTAATACATAGAGGTTACGTATTAGAAGAAGATTATTTACAACCAAGCGCAACATAATTGCTCACATTAATCACGGCTATATACATTGTTGCAGCTGGTGATTTTACACTTATCCTAGCGCAACTAAACTGGTTACACAGGATTATACATAGGGCTCTATAGGCAGCTCCTTTTGCACTGAATAGATGGTAAAATGCAGATAAGGGAAACACTAAGTGACAGTTTTCACATGCAATGTACCACCCAAGCCTTGAGAACTTTAACCCTTTGATAGGACAGGCAGTGTCCACATGTAGTTTACAACTGATAATGAAATCTCCCAGCACAGTACAGACAGAGTTAATCATGGTAAACATAACTCCACAGCTACCTTTGTAATATACATATGATATACATACAAATACGTACATAGAAAGGGAAAGCTAACTAAGATGTTTACCAAAAAAGCAAGTATAAAGGTAAGAAGCATTTTTTTAAAGTTATGTGGTGTGTTTGGGAACATGTGATCAATATAACGCAGGTGTTATCCCAATTTGGCCGCAAAAGTGGAAATACCCAAAAAATGACAAAAAAGCAGCTCCATATTTCCCTGCTAGTCAATACAGTTTATCGACCTTTGATCCTTCTTAATACCTCCTGAAGTAAGTAGACAGGGCCCTCTTGCAATGTCCACCAGTAGCAGCTTGTACTCAACTCTCCAGAATACTCTTCAGCAGGACACTTCTTCCATAGATGATTCAGCAAGATAGAACAAACCAATCAATGCCCACCAGGAGGAAAGAAAACAAGACCGCACTGGCTTCCTCCTCAGACAAAGCCTTAGAAGCAAAGATCCTTCTGCGAGGTCACCCAAAATATTTATACCGTTCCCCATCATGCATTACTGGCAGTAAACCTCCTTCGGATTTGCCAGAGAGATATACATATTCATAATTGTATATCATATTGTTTCTTTTTGATCTTTCTGCCAGAGACAGTACCAAGCAACAGGCAGAAGTAAACAATAGTCTGAACTTAGGGGAAGCGCAATTAAAGCAGAAAGAATAACAATTCAGAGCTCAGGCTGACTACAGCCTAGCTGCAATACTAAATTAAAATAAGGGACCCTCTAGCTTATGGCAGGGTCCCTACAATATGTTAGTGTTGAAGAAGATTTATGAAAGATAACAAACAATTAAAAGCATCAGAAGTGCTCATTATCTATTGCGGAGGTTTAGAAAATGTATGTCATTTACAAACAATTTAACCCTAGGGATGTGTCACCATGTCAGCCTAAGCACAAAATGCAATAGAGCCGTGAGTGGTGTACTTGGTGAAAACCCAAGGGCTGCCTAAGGAATAGGAGGTTCAGATGGTGTGGGTAGTGTGCAGTCATTTCCTGTGGTTACCAGACACAATAGGTTAACCTAAAATTCTGTATCTACATACAGGCCTGCTTCTATATCTTTACATTTTGGGAATTGTATTTCTGTATGCTTACCTTATAGGAATCTTTGGTAAATAGTGGAGGGTTATCATTAACATCCAACACTTGAATGGTAAGCTCTGCTTCAGTTAGATGCAGGTAATCAGATGCGTGGATCCTAAGGTGATGTTGTGATGTTTCTTCATAATCCAACAACCCAGTAAGGGTTATAACACCAGTGTATTTATCAATGTCAAATTTCATACCAGGGTTACCATCTTCAGTAAAACTGTATGATACGTTTGGTCTTAGATCCACATCATTGGCAATTACACAAATTATAGTGTAACCAGGAGAAGCATCTGAAATGGCACAGAGTTCTTAGTTTACATTCAGTGTATTAAGAGGATATCTTGATATGTTACAAATTAGAGGTAAATACTCAACTGTGAATGATTTATCATTATTTTACCTTCATGGATGTAGATGGTCTCCAGGGGAGGGATAGTTGGTGCGTTGTCATTTATATCTGCAACCAATACTGTTACTATACTTGTTGCAGAAAGACTTGGAGATCCTCTATCAGCAGCCTGAAGAACCAGTCTAAAAATAAAAGAAATTTTCTCGTTAAATACACCATTTTAGTCAAACGGAATATTAAATGCAAAAATACTATTATACAACAGTATAATATATAGTATATATAGTCAGTAAAACACCCTTTAAATACAACTAGTAATGCATAGATTTAAAAGGAAGGTGTAGTCTTCTTTGATATGTTTCGATGTGTAAATGTGATACATTGCCATTAATTTTTGTATTGTAAACATTAATATTGCACATTAATGTTTGTATTTGCAATCAGCAGGTAGCAACTCTGAGGTGGCAGAGACACCTAGACACCACACTTTGTTACTACTATGTTGTGAATAGTCTGTGTTGTAAATCAACCTACAGGACTCCAAATGACACATGACCACATGACCACATGACCAATCATCACCACATGAGTGAAAGGAGGGACACATCTTCTGTCCTCTCCCCTAGTACAGATGATGCCCTGTTTTTTCTATCTGCATGAGCAGTCAAAAAGGAACTAGTAATTGGCTTTCTTATTAGCAATCCCAGCATACTTTTCAAAACTGTATCTTGGAAGCAACCTGCAAATAAATGTTTATTTTTAAAATATATGCAAATAATGAAATATACAAACATCATTGTATAAACTGGTACATTTTAGAAATAAAGTAAACTTTTATTGATTAAAACCACTATAGTTTTCCATTTTTTAAGTATATATGTATATACCATGTACATAGTATGACAAATTTAACAAAGCCATTGTTTTCTGCCACATGGATTTGAATCATTTTTGATAATAGAATCACTGTCCTAGCAGGTCATCACCCATTTAAATATATTTTTTGTTTAATTTCCATCCACTTTTCTGCATTTTATGGCACCCTTGTATTTCATTGTGAGTGAGAACCAATGAGCTGTAGAGATGATGAAATATGAGGAGACATATCTAAGGAGCAGGGTGGCTTGTCTGGTAACATGCTAATACAGTACTGGCCACTAGTAGCAAAGCTACTGATTTGATTTACCACTGTAGTTTTTAAATTCTAAGCCTGATGAAGGGGACCCTGTGCGGCCCCGAAAAACGTTTGCATTTGAATGACCATTGTTTTTCAATAAATGGATTTTTGCTGATTAAGCAAAGATTATGGTGTGCTGGTGACATCCTTTGAAAACTACATGTATATCACGGCCCCATACCACTACGAGCACCCACCTGCATCTTGCAGGTTATCAATTCCGGTAAGGAATGTCGCAATACATCTTCTGCTATTCCCCGATATACCACTGGTCACATGGTTCTGCTTCTGGCTCTAATGGTGTATCACTGATTTCTACTGCAGTTACAATGCTAAATTATAATAGTATGCTTCATACACTGCAAATGTCTTTTGTCCCTTCTGCAGTTTCTAATACATCACATCTATCTGTTTTTATTTCGACAAATACAGGCTAACATAGTATAGAAGTGGGCTGTTGCAGAGGAGAAAATAGGATAGACAGACAGAGAGATAGGATAGGTGTGAACTAGCAGTTTATTATTTTGATTTGGGAAAGACATGTTTTTAATGGAACCCGTTTTAGCATTTGACAGCTTCAAATACTGGTGGAAAATGGGCATCTTATCATTTAATATCAATGCATCCTCCAATGGGTGTCAGAATGAGGCAGCTCTCAACCAGCCGTCCTTAACACTAGCTCTTGTTCTCTCCTTCTAGTACACTCTAAAAGGAATGCTATATTGATTTCAAAGTAAGATTTAAAGGAGATTTGCATTGTAAATTGTAAAGTGAGCATTTATAGAGCTCTGTCCAAAAATAGCTCATTATTATGATTGACGGACTGTTAGGGCTATTGTTACCAATTCTGGCATTTAAATCTCACAGGAAAAATAATGATCCACGGAAAACTAAAGATAAAACGAGACAATTTGGAAGTAGTGGTGTAAAATTACTTTTTGTAAGAGTAACTCGTAACATATATTGTTTGTTAGACTGCAGAAATGATTTATTGTTATAGCGGGGTGTGAAATGGTCAAAGGCCAGCACGATGAATCCAAGCCCCACTAAACTGTTCTCTGAGATCTATAATTAATGACTTGTTATTTCTAAAACACTACCTCTGGATTTCAAGCCAATTTTACACCATAACAAATGTTAGACAATTACATTAAAGGGAGACTAATGGACCGTGCTTCATCTTGAAGAGTATTCATTTTCTTCTACAATGAATGTCTCCCTTTTGCCTTGCTTCGATGCAGGTATTTTTTAATTTATACGCTTTCCTATTTGTTTTTTCAGGCTTTTATATTAGATACCACTCAGTATTGGTTTGAAAGTACTTTGTTAAATTTTGTTTTATATCCAAACATATGAGAAGATTGTTTGGCATACAGCAGTACAGCTGAAGGGGCTTTGTTTCCCTACAGGGTTAGGGATATTCAGTTGGATGCTCATTGTTTGGGAACTGCACAGGAGTATAATGAAAAGTCGTTATGCTCTTCATCTCTCTCACACTTAAAAGGGAATTTCATGTCCATTAAGATAATGTTCCTTGACATAGTGACAATGCTGTAGAGGACTGGTTTTCATCAAATTGTACTAATGTTAATGATTGGCTAGGCAACAGCCTTGAGCTGAACCCCATTGAAAACTTCTGGGTAAGGCCAAAGCTTGGTTTAGGAGAAGAAAGACCATGTAACAAAGAACTCATAGGGGGACAATTATCAAGAAAATTAGCGACATAATTAGTCATAAATAAGACTGAAATTAGATACCTGAGTTCTTGTTTGAGTAGCTGGGAACAGTTACCTAAGTTCTTGTTTAAATAGCTAGGATTGGATACCTCAGTTATTTTTTAAGCTGCCAGGACTAAATACCCGAGTTTTTTTTTTCAAGGAACTGGTGCTAGGTACCTGTTCTTGTTTTAGCAGCTGAAATCAGATACATGAGATGTTGTTAAGTAGCTTGAATTAGATATCTGAGTTCTTGTTTAACTAACTGGGACTAGATATATGAGTTCTTGTTTAAGTAACTGGGATTAGATATCCAAGCCTCTGTTTAAGTAGCTGGGATTAGATACCTGTGTTTTTGTTTAAGTAGCTGGAATTGGATATCCAAAATCTTGTTTAAGTAGCTGGGATTAGATACCTAAATTTATGTTTAAGTAGCTGGGTTAGATACCTGATTTCCTGTTCAAATAGCTGGGATTGGGTACCCGAGTTTTTGTTTAAGTAGCAACATTTGGCTGGCACTGCTACTATATCTGTATACATCTACATTACAGGAAACAAATACAAATCAGTTGGCATGACGAGAGAGACAGGTTTCTAAATCATTGAGTGGCTCAGTATTAGTAGGTATAACTAATTCAATTCTAATGAAAATAGAAATTGGTAATGTAATTTCCCGGATGAATAAGAAAAATGTATTGCTTAATTGAATCAGCAAAACAATATTTGCGATCAAGTTCTCTACTAGCATTTTGGAACAGATTACCACCACATACTCAGTAAGTGTTTTGTTGGCCTGCTGCCTTTATATCACTTGCACTTTCCCAGGGATTGCAGTGTATCAATATGAGCAATAATTGTTTGGAGCCTGCATCCGTTAATTATGATATAAAACAAAGACAATTCATAGCTCAACATTACATTCCCTGGGAGACCTAATTCTTAGTCAACTATGTTACTGCAGTTTTTGCATCATAACAGGTACCAAGAATGGACAAGTACTTCCCTTATCTTGTTTATATAACCAATGCCATGCAGAACAAGAAATTATTGAAAATATGTCCACTTCTTGTGTCACATAGAACAGGAAATCAACCCTAACAGGGACACAGACAACACTATAAATACATTTTCTAGTTTCCCCTCATTCCTGTGCATGGGTAGCAAACAAATAGGAATAGAAGGGAAATTCCCTCTTTAGTGACTGAGATGGCTTTTCAAATCTGACAGAAAAATCTCCTGAATCTGGGAAGTATCTATAACATACCAGATGGTTTAACCCTTCCTCACTCTATCCCAAAAAATTGTTTGGCTGGAGACAGACTTCAGATGATTGAAATAATAAAAGTACATGCAAGATTTATTGCCTTAGCTGGGAGGCCGATGTATGTGATAATATCCATTAGGCATATATCGATAGAGGACAAAGTAGCTTAGGGGCTGGTGGATGGAGGCATACGACATACCTTGAAGATTCCAGGGGAGGCTTTGCTCTCCATTAATGGGAAACAGGACAGGTATGTATTAAGCCACTTGTTTAGCAATGTGTTTTTGATGTCTATTTTTATTTAAATTACATTTTTAAACACTAAGAAAACTGTAGTATTTTCTGCCACAATTACTAATTACTGTAAAGAGAGATCAGCAAAACTGTTTTGTTCATTTAACCACATTCTGCTGCGAACTTGTTTACTTCCTATTCATAAAATATTGGCACTGGAAGCTGCAACGCTAACAAGAAATGTAACAAAACTGTGACAAGTAGACAGACAGCAAAAAACTGCCAAAATGCAAAATGTTTAAATCTCAAAGCACCTTGAACTAAATTCCTTCTCTAGTCTTTCTCTACTAAAATAAAGACAATGCCAGATTTAGGCTGGAGTAAATTTTTGGCATAAGGTTAAGTGGAAAACAATGGGGTCTATTCACGAAGCAGCCGAAGGATCTAGCCGTAGCTTCGGCCGATCCTTCGGCTAGCTTCGGCCCCAGGACCCCTTCGGTTCAGTAGAACCGAAGGGCTGCTGTACGGGTTATTCACAATAGCCCGTACAGCTCCCGAACTTAGCCGAGCGGCTCAGTCGAGCCGAAGGCATATGCCTCGGCTGAGACGCGCTGAAAGCCGAAGCTGGCCGAGCGGCCGGCCGACAGCCTGCTTCTGACAGTTGGGCGGAGCCAGCCACGATCTTACAGCTGGCTCTGGCCACTTGCAGAGAGATCAGCGTCCCTGGTTTCCTGCTAACCAGGGACACTGATCTCCAGGCAGCAAACCGGCCGCCCAGGAGAGAAACACTGCTTTTTCTGTTTTTTTCTTTATTCTGACACGGAGCTGTGTCAGAATACAAAAAAAATAACATTATTTTTGCCCATAGGAATGCATTGCTAGATTCCTATTGGCTATTTCAATTTGCAATAGCCAATAGTAAACTAGTATTGCACCCGCCCTCTGCTGCAGTTCTCCATCAGGTCCATCAGCAGAGGGCGGGTGCAATGCTAGTTTACTATTGGCTATTGCAAATTGAAATAGCCAATAGGAATCTAGCAATGCATTCCCAAAAATTGTCAGAATAAAGAAAAAAAAAGAAAAAGCAGTGTTTGTCTCCTGGGCGGCCAGGAGCGGGAGACTCCCGGAGCGCCCGGGAGAGGTTTTTTTTTTCTTTTTTTTGACGGCAGCAGAACCGCCGGCCAATAGAAAACTGTTGGGCAGAACAGCCAAGCCGAATAGATATCACTGGAATATTTCACCTTTACTTAGGTAGAGCAAAATAATCTAGCTATTGCTTAGATTAGTTTTATGTAGGTCAGAGTTAATATGTTTAATGAAATAATGCTAAGCTTTAAAGTTTGCCCTGCATTCACATCTGTTGAAAAGGAATATGCTTATAAGAAGAAACTCTGTGGCTGCTCCTTAAAGTGGACCCTTACCCCCTTTCACTAAACTCACATCAGCATGCAACTCTGCATGCTGCTAGAAAATCATCTTACATTCATTAGTTAAGCAAACATATTTTTTTTTACGTACAATTTTTTGTTCTACTTCTTGGTCCACTTTGGCACACATGTTGTAATCATGCCCAAGAGTTGCATCCTGGGAAGGTTACATCAGTAGAACATTGCTGGGAAATCTCATCTGTAATCTCACAAGATCTCAGGGAAAAGCATGTTTCTCCCCTGAGATGATGTACATGGTCACATGTCCTAGTCACATTCTAGTTCTAGGAAGTAGAAAAGGAGATGGATTCATCTGCTCTTAATAAAAAATGGACACTGTCAGAAGACAGGGGAAGAAAAAAAAAAGGTATGCAAAAAAATAAAGTCTGCAATTATCTAGAAGTATCTGTTTGTAGATTGTCATCACTAAACATTTCTAAAGGTGTCTTTCATGTTATTTTGACGATTTGGATAACATGCCTCTTTAACTGTTCAATCACAGGGAGGAGACATAACTGCATTGTTTAACTGCAACAGAGAAAAGTCATATCAGGCAGACAGGGCTGTGTAAGAAATACGATCCTTTGGCAGGTATCATGACTCCAACATATTAAGGTCAACTCTGCACTTAGCTGTTTTCCTGGAGTCCAGTTATAAAATCTGCCCTTTATAAATAACCATCCAAATGCTGATTTAGCACTGACTTTACTCATAATTGGTATAAATCAATAAGAGTAGTAAAAATACCTATAAAACTCACTCTCTTCTGTGAAGATTGTGAGCATATCAGCTGCTTTACATAACTCGGTATTTATTTGCAGGCTTTTCAAGTCCACAGTTAGAAACAAAGATATGTAATGTTTGTTTTTAACATTTGAAGTAAATATCCAATCAAGCAAATGTTGCTCTGTCAAAGGCATCAAAATTAACTCAGTTACTAAAAACCTTTACCTAGCCTTGGGCTCCATTTTGATTTTAATGCAGCCTTCGTTTAAGGCTACATCAATTAAAACTCATATTTTAGTATTGGGCAGACACTGATGTGTATAGTTACGCACCCATTTTTGATACTAGTTCCCCCACTAGTTCTTCCTCTGAATTCAAAATCACATCTGATGAGATGGTGATCATTTTTATATAAAACTTGCAATTTTCATGCTGACATCATAGTGCACATCACAAGCATATGATTAGTCAACTAATCAGCACTAAAGAGGAGATATTGGAAAAGCCAATATTCAAAACACAATACATCTGAAAAAAATTAATCAAGGCAACTGGACTTGCTGTATTTTTCTTGAAGACATTTCACTGGTCATCCAACCAGCTTTCTCAATTCAGAATGACTTGTACAAAAACTATCTGGGAATAAATATGGTGCATGTTGCTCCAATCAACATAATCTGTTAATCATAACCAGCATGGGGTCAGAGACTACATGGAGGTAAGGTGTTGATGCATTTGCACTACTGGAGCTAGCAGGTGTTATTAATCTGCAGAGAGAAAGGTGTTAAAGGAGAACTATGAGGTGAGTGCTTTGCACTCAGCCTCATAGTTCTAGCCGACCTGTGACAATGAGACTGCCACAGGTCGGCTCAGTAGATCGGGAGGTGAGCGAACACATACCGGCATTCGCTCACCTCTCGAACCTGTCACAGCTCTCTGCCGTGACAGGGGAGGGGCTGGATTCCCCCCTCCCCAATGAATGGCCTCTTTTACACCTCTTCTAAACCAGTCCTCCTCCCTGTCTAGAAAGTGTACTTGACTGTCTTCAAAGAAGGGACCTTTTTTCCTTAAGATGTATGGTACACTGCTGAATCCTGACCAGAGGGTTTTGCTCTTCTATGCTTTGCCATATCCTGGTGTAACTGCTGCTTTCAGACACCCCAGCTACATATGGGATGACCATATTCTTACGTTTCAGTATAAGAACAGACCGCACTATCCAGAGAATTCCAATACTTCAGTCTTTATTGAAATTCACAGCAAATCCAGTATAACAGTGAATACAAGTGTATAAAGCAGCAAATACCAGCATCGCAAACCCCAACCAGCTACAACCTCTCACATGTTTCACCATAAAGTCTGAAGTATTGGAATTCTCTGGATAGTGCGGTTTGTTCGGATACTACTAAATTCCAAGGTGTAGATGCATTTTTCTTGAAACTAAACCATGACCTGGATGAATGAGAACCTTCACAGACAAAACACAATATAGCTTTTCACACATAAGTCAGATCAACAGGTACCACAACTTTTTTGAAAATACATAAAACAACCTACAAAATAAGACCTGCTGATAACACTGTAACAAACCTGTACGAGGATTTTATTTCCCGATCAAGAATAGCATTGGTAGTAATAATTCCCCTTCTGGAATCTACTAAAAAAGGTTGATTTTCATTGCCATCTACAAATGAGTAATCGATTTGCCCATTCAGACCGCTATCTGCATCAGTGGCAAAAACCTATAAAACAGACAAGAATTATGTAAACATTACACTGCAAACCTTTTTATTACTGCAGTATAATAAATATTTGGAGGCAAGGAGAGCCATGCCAAAAAATCTGAATTAATTTATAGATAAACATTGTTTTACAATCACAAAGTGCATAAAAGTAAAAGAAGCAGTGTCCTAAAACACATTAGCATGTCGCTTATAGTAATGACTAAATTAACTATGCTCCAAGCCTTAAATCTATTGAAAGCAAGTGGCAACTTATGCCGTGGGTTGCAAACCCTAACTAATACAGACCAGCCTAATACACTGGCTAAAGTATAACCATAAAATTATACTGTACATGTTTTGGTCTTGTTGACCATCTTGTTCACCCGTTATTATTAAGGTTTAATGTTCTCTGTAAGGGCCCATTCACACAAATGTGCTATAACACAAGCAGCTTAATAACATCTGCAAAGGTTTGCCATATTTTTTAATGCTGGTATTTAAAAATTATGCAGTGCGTTGATATATGTTGGCCAGAAAAGTTTGTTTCCTTTGACACACAATAGAAGGGCTTTTGAAAGGAATGGCAGCACATAGTACGACAATGCAACCGCCCAAACCAATAAACAAAAATATACAATATGGAGATACATAGGTCCGAAGTCAGGCAAGCTTTTCAGTATGTGTCAATGTTATTTAAAAATAAATTGTTATTTATAGTATACAGTATATAGTGCATTATGATAGAAAGTGGTCAGTTTTGCCTGAACTTACTTTCAATACATGGTAGGAAAATGGCTGACAAAAAAACTCAGCAGTGAGTATTTGGAGCCTAAACTCTTTTTCTAAACTCTAAATTTTATGTTATAAATTATGTAGCTGGGCGCTTAAAGCACAGAAAATATATCAACTGGCAGTAGCAGCAGTAGTGGAGTATTAACAAATTTATGTTGTGGTCTCAGGCAAAGAACATTTATAATCTCATACCATTTCCTTCCATTTTCATGCTATAAATCTAGTGGTAATGAAATATTACATAAAAGTACATTTCTGTATTAGCAAAACATATTTTACTTTATAGATGGAATTTCACTTAAAACTGAAATCGGTGCAAATTTGATAATTATTCAGTTTACTTTCACCTACACAGATGAAGCTAACACCTGAAATGTTGAATTCGATTTAGTAAATGAGTTTAAAATCTTCACTTAAAAATTGTGAAAATATTCACTTTAATGATCAAATCATGTGATAAGCATCTGTACATGACTGGGTATTAAAAGGGGACAGGATTTGCTCTTAATATGATTGGACAATCAATTGAATATTTACACAATCACTGAGAAGTGAGATTTGGAGGTTGAGTTAAAGGAATCTTCATTAAAAAATGTACTTCCATTATCAAATCATCTGAAAACCAAATACCTGTTTATTTAATTTACACCTGAGTGGATACATGAAGTAAATCTTCACTCTTTTTATGCCTTTAATAAATCAGTCTATTGACCTTGATTGGGTTACTTTGTGACAGATATCCATTCTTTCAGACATAGCCTGTTGTTACTATTATTACATATGTCGATGTTCTGAATTGAAATTCGTATGAATTTCTGTAAATTCGGACATTTGGATGCATCTAAATTTCCAAATGACATAAATAACTAATCTGAACGAATCCGAATGTTTGATAACAAAATTCTGATACATCCAAATTTCATTTGGAAAACGAAACACAACAAGCGGGAGAGTTGTCATTTACCGCTCTCTGGCTTCTCTGCACTTATATCTCAAATGAAAACAAAGTAATTGTCACAAAACGTAAATAATGAAAGAAGCTGAAAAATCTGTGTTAATCTGTAACAGCTTCTGATCCTTTGAGGACGCTTCCATCCCCAATGTAAAGAATCTGACAGCTGTAACAGAATACACATAAGTGTTTAACTGTTCAAAGAAATAATAATAATTTTGAAAAAAACAGCGTGGGATCGCCCTCAATTCATACCAGACCATTTAGGTCTGGTAGGAATTTTAAGGGGGAACCCCAATGTGGGGTCCCCCCTAAAATCCCATACCAGACAATAAATCCGGGCAGCAGCCTGGCAAATCAGGAAAGTGGGGGGGGGGGAATGAGTGAGCACCCCCTCCCTCCCTCCACCATACCAGGCCACATGTCCTCGGCACTGGGGGGGTGCTTTACCAAGGAGGACCCCCTGAAAAAGCACCTTGTCCCCATGCCAATGGGAACAAGGGCCTCATACCCACAACTCTGACCTAATGGTTGTGGGGTCTGTGGGCAGAAGGGCTCATCTGCATCTGGGTACCCCCTTTCATAAAGGGGACACCCAGATGCCACTATTTTGTGAATGAATAAGGGGTAACTGTACCCCTGCTCATTCACTAAATGGTTAAATAAAATGTAAAAAAGCGCACACCTTAGAAAAAAATCCTTTAAAACGAAAACAAAACATGATTTTTTGACCTACAAGTACCCCTTACACATTCACAAGGGGGTGGCATTTGGGTGCCCCCTTTACAAATGGGGGTACCCAGATGCAGATGAGACCACCTGCCCACAGACCCCCACAACCACTGGGTCAGGTTTATGGGGAGGAGGCCTTTGTTCCCATCAGCATGGGGACAAGGTGCTTTTCCAAGGGGTCCCCCCCTGGAATAGCACCCTCCCAATACTGAGGACATGTGGCCTGGTATGGTGGAGTGAGAGGGGGCCGCTCGCTCATCCCCACTTTCCTGCCCAGCTAGGCTACTGCCCGGATTAAGGGGCTGGTAAAAGATTTTAAGGGGGACCCCGCAATTATTTGGTGCTGGGGAATCCCTTTAAAATTCCTACCAGACCTAAAGGGTCTGGTATGAATTGTCGGGGAACCGCATGCTGGTTTTTTGCTTTCTTTATACATCAGGGGGTCCGTCATAATATTCCTGCCAGGCCTAAAGGATCTGGTATGAATTGGGGGGAACCCACTCTTTTTTTTGTTTGTTTGTGGTGTCAGAAATTAAAAAGACATGTAATGTTACTTTTCTGAAATTAATTTTAGTTGGAAATGATCATTTAACTCATCTGAAATTAAGGAAATTCAGATTCATCCGAATCCAAATGCCGAAACAAATTGACTTTCAGACCCCGATTGCCAAAAAACTAAATAATGAAACCAAACTAAATTCACATGTCTAGTTATTATTATTATTATTTTTGTATCTTGTAGATTTCAAACATTTAACAAATGAAGGGGATCTCACAACTGAAACAGTTTTGCATAAACTGAAGAAGAGTTGCAACCTTTGCCAGGTTCTTACTGTTATCTGTATCTCCTCTGGAGATATCCACCCTCTCTATTTGTCCTGGACTGGTAAACTCTAGCAGCAGGACAGAAAAAAAGGGTTGGGGATCCAAAATGCTACAGCTGTCACTATGGGTAGAGGGGAATTCCCAGATAGGGACCCTTTTCTGGTTAGAGCTGTCTAAGAGGGGAATACTGCGCAGTTTAAAAATATTTTCCGTTATGTTCCAAGGTCAAAAAAGAAAAGGAAATCTCTCTACCATATCCAAACCTAAAACAATGAGAAAAATTGCCTATACATATACTAAAAAGTTATCTCATGATTTTCATTATGCATTGCACTTATTTGGTACTTATCTGTCTGCAAGTTTGACATTTTCAAATTATATTCTATCAGTGTCTCTGTCATTAAATGTTGGTCAGTTTCTGTAGTGTAAAAGTAAATAGTTAGTTAGTCAAAAGTAACTCTAATGGGTCTATTTATAAATGTTGCTACACAGGATTCCCAACCCAAATTTTTAACCAAGGATTCACATATTTTTCAATGTTATCCAATTTGAAAAAATATGAATATTGGGTAAAAGCTGTGTACAGAAAATTTTTAAATAGATTTCTGAAAGTAGATACTATTAAAATGTCATAAAACAAACCCAAAGAGGAAAAAGGCACATTTACTGTACTGTACTGTACATTTACTGTACCTGGATAACAAACAGGTTGTAGCTCTGACCCTCCAAAACTGAAGTTATATGATGGTCACGATCAAACACTGGCACATTATCATTTTCGTCTTGGATCAATACTGAAACTCCACAGTAGGCCACAGAAGAACCGCTTGTGGCAGCGATGACTAGATTTATTTTATTTTTGCCTTCTGAATCAAGTAAAAAAGACTCCCTCACCATGAGCTCTCCTGTTAGAGAGAATACAGCAGATGTAAATGATCTAGAATGAAACTAACATCCACACTCAGAATATTTACTCAGGTATATTCTATCAGTTTTATACTACAAATAAATATTAGCAACACTGCTCAATTCTACTTAAAAGAAATGTACAAAAAATGAACAGTGTGATGTAGATTTAATTTAGCTGGCAGCATTTCACATGCCATTTTGACCAACTAGGCCAATTTCTTAACATGCGTGAAGTTAGAACTGCTTGTATTACCCAAGGGCTGCAAAAAAGATTCTGGAAAATGACTGAAGGAGAATAAGCTTCAAATTGTCATTAAGGGGCAAGATAGAGAGTTCCACTATGGTGTCTGGACCATACTCATAGGTGATGTCTGCTGGATGAGTCAAACCCTGGCTTTTTATATGTAAATGTGATTAGTAACTAAGGCAAAGTTACTTTTACCAAGTACAGTACTGGATATCTGAACACCCCTTTTTTACTAACATTCACTTTATAAAGTAAACGTTCAAAGAGTAAACTGGTTTTGTAGCTAAGATATCAATTATAATGGAGCTAAATAGATGAAAATGTTTGAGGTTTCTAAATGATTAAAAATAACAAATCTGTTTTTTATTCTTGTATTTGTGTTGTTGCCTGCACTGTGTATTCATTCATAGTTAGTAGTAATATACCTGTTTCAGAATTTATCATGAAGGTCTCTTTGTCACCACTGATAATGCTATAAAATATGGCATCTCCATTTGGATTTTGGCATCTGGCTTCTACGGTCGCAACTAGTGAACCTGCATTAAAAAAAAAACAAGTAGTAAAGACGGATGATATGTAGGATATATAGATGGATATAAACTGTCACTACTATGTTCACTAACCCTATAAAAAGAGATAAAATAAATGTTGGTTTTGGCCTTTTGCATAAAGAAGAAATCCTTAACCACACACAAACCTGCATCTTACCCCCCTTCCCGTTACTTGTGTTCTCAGTTATGTCCCCATGCTGTTGCTATTACAAAATCAGAGAGCAGTGATTGATGTCTTCTGTATTGTCTTTAATGGAAACAGAAAGTCTGAGGCCTCTTCTATTGCCTATGATGGTGGTCATAGCTGGGAAACTCAGGTAGAGAGATGGGGGATTCAACCAGCTGGCATCAACACAAAACTAAGTTAGCAGTTCTGGTTAGAATTATACTTTAGTATTTAGCATAATAGCAGCACATTCCAAATCTATAAAAACAAGTCCATGAAGAGTATTTTAAAGGCTATGTTATAGTGTATGGAGAAAAAAATTAGAATACTGTAACAACTATATAATGTTTCAAGGGAAAACATACCTGGATCACTGTTTTCCTGTATTATGGCTTCATAGATACTCTGGAGAAAGAAAATATATTTTTGCAGGTCTTCTAGGGTAACTGTAACAAGACACATGGATGTTTTTGCTGGGATACCAAGGTCTGAAGCTGCCACGTTGAGAACTGCATTTGTAAAGGGAACATGGGATAGCAGCATATTGACTTTGATTTCTCCTGTCTCTCTATTAATGTAAAAGTGTGGATCAGCTTTCACAAGAGTGTACACCACTGTTCCATTTAAACCTAGGTCTGGGTCACTTGCATATACAGTGGCAACTGTTGTATTCACAGAGATTTGGGGAGAAACAAGAACCTGAACAGGGTTAATTGAACATAATGGCTCATTATCATTGGCATCATCAATATTTACTATAACTTTGACAGTGGCACTTTTTTGACCATAGATGCTACAGTCAGTTGCCAGTGCCCTGAACACATATTGATGTTTCAATTCTCTGTCTAAGGCCTTTGCAGTCTCAATGTTTCCTGTTGTTTGGTTTATAGTGAAGAAACCTTTTGTATCATCAATCAAGGAGTACATTACTTCTCCGTTCAAGCCCTCATCAATATCAAATGCCTGAAGGCTTAGAACCACTGATCCAATAGTTAAGTCCTCTCTGACAGATGTGCGGTACTGGCTTTTAGGAAACGTAGGTGGATTGTCATTTTCATCCAAGACCTTAATGTGCAGTTTGGCTGTGGTGCTTTTCCGGGGGCTGCCCAGGTCATAGCATTCCACAGTGATGGTAAAATTGCTGACATCCTCGCGATCTAAGCTGCGGGTGGCCCAGAGCTCCCCTGATGTGTTATTGATGGCAAAATATCCTCCCGTGTTTCCACCTTCAAAAGTAAAAGAGGCATTAAGCAAAAATTGACAGTAAAAGACAGACAAGTGGAAAGATATGTCATCATGGGAACACCAATGAAAAAAATTGTTAATTCCAATAATATTAAGAATTTCTGCATGCACAGCAAATGTTTAAGTGTCTCTGGCATGTGGCTGCCTTGTGCTTGAATTAAAACCTGCATTTCATTTAAATCAGTGGGTGGCACTGACAGTAAATGAAGGAGCCCTCATCCGTTACTGTGAAATGGCTTTACCAGATGTAATCCTTTCTTTAAAAGTGACACACCTTATAAAATATGTATCTTAATACCACTTCAGCATAAGGACACGTAGCAGCATTTTCTTACAAACACGAAAAAACCTAATCAAGTTCCAAAACAAACAGCATCTCATTAAATCTAGGGGAAAAGTTATTTTTGGTTGAGATACTACCATCTACAAGGAAATACAATTTGTTTTAGAATGCGTTTCTAAGGGGTTGCCCCTCAATACTGCCTTGAGTTGCACTTCTTTAGCCAAGCCATCTATCCAACAACTATTGCAGTAAAGCAAGTAAAAACTTGCTTTACTGCAATAGTTGGTGAATAGATGGTTTGGAGGAAGCATTCTTCTTGTTTTGTATGCATTCTGCCTGCAATCCCTAGAAACCAGTCTGATAGCAGCCTCTTTCAGTCTAGCCACTGTAACTGCCTAAGTCCTAAGTCGATTTCACACCACTCCACTGCAGCAGAAAACCCTTACTGAAGAAAATGTCTCCACATCTTCTACTACCCACCTCTCAACACATTCACCCAAACGGGCCTACTCAGAGAGATGGGGGTGGCAGAATGAGGTATCCCTTTATAGATGCAAAACTTCCAGGTTACATTAGCAGTATCCAATTCAATACTGGACGGACGCTCAATCACCTGTATACATGTTCCCCATACTAAAAAATGTTACTTAACATTCAGCTACTCAAAACATTATTTCAAATATAAAAGATATACAAAATACATCCTAATAACATTGGACAAGCAAATTGTAACATGCTTTTTTACATTAATTCCTATTGTGCCAAAGACTGAGACACCACCTCTAAACTCAGCCCGCGGTTCTCGCAGGAGGCTCAATCTGCCATCTATGAGATATCCCCTCTCTCTCTTATGTTAGTTAAAAACAAACTTTTAATCTGATATCCTTAAAAATGTATTCAGTTTACATTAACCGTCGACAAGAATACACATAATACAAACAAATAAAATATCTTATTTAAATATCCTCAGAAAATGTCACAAAGGATCATCAATGAAAAACAAAATCCATTTCAATATGTATATAGAATATATAACCTGGTGGATTATTCATAGTAATGTGTAACATCCCATTTGAAGTTCATAGCTCTAGGGATGTAAGTATCTAATTTAAAAATAAAAAAACTCCCTTTTACTCAATAGAGAAAAAATTCACAAAAGCATTTTGCTCCATTTGTATCTTTGTGAGTTTAAATCAGCTGGTTGCCTTTAGATGTTCAGATTTGCTATAGTAATTCACATGCAACTGTGATTAATCTTTACTGGTTGCTGAATACCATTGACTCTAATGTAAGTTGTTTAGAGTCTGTGTCAATGAGTTTTGGGCGTGTGTCGATGGCATTAATTTTGCTAGTTTGAGATGCTTCTGAGATTATTCAGAATCGATCCTGCAGTTGAGCACCTTCTGACCAGCATTTAATTTGCTTCAAGTGGGTTTTGCATTCCCATAGATTTATGTAGGAATTCAAAACCCAGCTGATGTGAACATAAGCCAATGGGCATAGACCCCAAATAAGTCTTAGGGGGTTATTCACAAAGCTGCCAAAGGCAGCCGAGTGAGTAACCCAGCCGAAGTGAAGTGAGCAGAACTACGTTTGGCTATTCACTCTGGCTCAGTACGCTGATTTCAGCCGTACAGTCACATAGGGGCCGAACGTCAGTCAGTGAATATCCAAATGCCACCGAGGCAAATAGTACAAAAAAAGTTTTAAAAAATTTAATAAATAGTAAAATTTTAAAATAAAGATTTTAAAAAATAAAAAAATGGAGGTGGAGCTAGCAGTGACAGCTAGGTCCGTCCAACTGTTTCCTATTGGCCGGGACCTGCTAGAGTCTGTCATTCTTTATTAAATGAACCCTACATAACCTCAAAACAAACAATACAGAATACAGGTAAAATGCTACATTTCATGCTGTGTTAGGCATCTGTACAGGCAGTTTAGCAAACATTATTAATTACCAATTATTTGGAAATGCACTCTGCCATTGTTGCCAGTATCCTTGTCTGTAGCCAGCACTTTGTGAATTATTCCTGGAGCTTGATTTTCTGGGACATGGATCTCAGCCTCAGGAAGTAAAAGCTCAGGAGTATTATCATTTTCATCTAGCACTGTACAAACAATTTTCGTGGAGCTTGAAAAGGAGGGAGTTCCACCATCTTTCACCAATACTAATGATAGAAGAATTAGAGAAAAGGCCTAAATTAACAATGAGGCACAAAATCTGAAAGGCAATATAAATAATGTAATTTATTATAACGGTGAGGTGCTGAAAATAAGTCAGGAAAGGTCAAAACTCACATGAATATGTTATTATCTCTATATGGTCTTTCAGTGACTATGTATGTAACCAATATATGTTAATTTTGCTATTTGTTTACACTGGGAATTGTTTAGTGATATTTTATGATTTCACCTTATAACGCAGTATGCGTGACAAAAAAGTTATAAGGTTATAGCTATTATCCCATAGGAATTTTTTTAAGTTGCTGGAAAACTGGAATGGAAAGATGGCCTTTAATATTGTAATGGGGTCATCTTTCAATGACTTGAACAGACTGCTGTGTACAATGTGCTTCCAAGTTTGTAGGCTTCCCATTCACATGGTGGCCCCTACTCTTGATAAAATAAATTAGTTTTAAATGTATGGTGACACAGCAGGCTCATTATAACCACCCAAAAGGTTTGCAAAATTAAAGGAGGGTATAAGTTAGTCTGGAAGTCATGATAACTATGAGGGTTATGCACTATTGAGTAGAAGGATCTAGCCATAGCTTCGGCTGATCCTTCGGCTTGCTTCGGCCGCCAGAGCCCTTCAGTTCAGTCGAACCAAAGGGCTGCTGTACGGGCTATTCACAATAGCCCATACAGTAGATGAAGGCAGCAGATGTACGGCTGATTTTAGCCGATGTACGGCTCAATTCACTTCAGCCTTAGGCAGCTTTGGCAGCTTTGTAAATAACCCTCTATGTCTTCTCCCTCACTAAGAGTAAAGAAACTGTTAACCACTGGTACAAAACTAAAGTTGACAGTTGGTATACATACCATTGCAGCATTAAAAATTAAGCATTAAGTGTGTACACATGAAAGATAAGGAGCCACACCCCCCCCCCTCCTTGTGACGCCACTGGGTTCTTAGACCGCTGGAGAGGAGGAGGAGGCTGAAGTCACTGGTCTAGCAGCCAGCCAGATCCAAGATTCAGGTGAGTATTTCTTTGTTATTTTAGGCCCTAGATCAAAATGAACACTTAACCCTTGCAGTAGCCCCACTGCAAGGCTTAAGTTTTCTACTGCCCGGAGTTCTTTAAATAGCATATGTAAAATGATTCATGACCTGGACAGAGAATAACCTATAAAAGAGTAATTACTATAAAAGCGAGCAGCAGAAACATTATATGTAAATGTGCACTATGATGTAAAAATGATTTAAGCTATCATTTCTGATATTGTGAATTTGAAGCATCTTATAATCAGACATCTCTACTATTCTTGTTCAAAACTGTACGGCTAAAGCATGTTTACATACGGCCCATAATGTAGCACCTGCAATGCAAATGACATATGACTTACCTCTGATGATATAGTGGTCCTCTACCTCTCTGTCAAATGTTGCTGCTGTAACTACTTCTCCTGTCTCAGGTATTATTCTGAAAAGCTCATGGCTTGGCCAAATGTAGTAAGTAAGCATAGCGTTGACTCCTGCAAAATAAAATGAACATTCTACATATTCTTTCTGATGCTAATTCTCTTTTCTAGTGAGTTCAGTGCGTCATCTATGCTTACAGTCCAGGCAGAAAGAGATTTCCTCTACTCTACAGCTGCACTGTGTTCATAGAAGGGGACAGGTCTAAAAGCCACCATCATCATTGTGCACATACTAAAACATTCAACTGCCTACAGATGGATGCGCGGCTGGCAAATTAACTTACCTGTGTGCATACATATTTCTGGTGTATTGTGAAGCACACCCTAAAGGATGGTGCAAATGTAAAGCTTGAGGTATATGATATATATAAGGGTGACAGGACAGTTTAGAAATCAGAATGCAAAAAGTTTTTAAATGTTCCAGCTTTAATAAAAAAACAATAACGTGTGTGAAATCTTTAAGTAATTGAAAAGCTCATGTTGAGGTTTATTAGAGAAAAGAACATGAGCAAACAAGTGGAGTTGCTGCACATTGTAATTAACCGTTCACTTATAATCTACAGACTTATGGTAATCATTCCATAACAAAATATTTTTTGCATTATACAGTACATGCCCACAGAACCTATTGTCACTGCAGGCCTCATGATTTAAAAGAGAGCTATGGGGTAAGTGTTTTTCCCCATAGTTCTCTTAAGGGTCACGGGAGGACATATACTAACCTTCTCCCGTGGCCCAAGGCTCAGTATATCGTGGGCTACAGCTTGCGGTATACTGAGACTGCCACAGCCGGGACGGATCCCGACAATGCTGTTGGGATCCAACTAGCTGCGTGATTGACAGTTGACTCTGCCTATATAGAGGCTGTACCCGCCCCCTCCCCCATCAGTTCCTCCAGTCAGCATTGGAGGATCAGAGAAGGGAGGGGGGGGAAATCCCTGCAGGGACCAGTGACTGAAAATCGAGAAGTGAGCGAGCAACAGTATGTGTTCGCTCACTTCCTGATCTATTGAGCCGACCTGTGACAGTTTCATTTTCACACGTCGGCTTAAACTATGAGGATGAGTGATTTTCACTCGCCTCATAGTTCTCCTTTAAGTAAATATAACCCCTAACTGAATGACATTTAGCTTACTAATGCAATGCCTATCATTTACAATTACCATTTTCATTTGAGAGAAAATACTTATTTTCATCTTTGTTGCATCTCAGTGCTGCTGATCTCCTGCACCATTTTTGCAGCCGCTTTTTGTCTACATGCATGCACCCCAATGATGGCTGCGTGGCATTTCTTATAGGAGAACTATGGGGTTAGGGCTTTTCCCCATAGTTCTCCTAAGGGTAACAGGAGGACACAAACTAGCGTCCTCCCGTCACCCTAAGCTCAGTATACCGCGAGCTACAGCTTGTGGTATACTGAGACGCCGCAGCTGAAAGGGATCCCGACAATTATGTCTGGATCCGCCCAGCTGCGTGAGTGACAGCTGGATCTGCCTATCTAAAGGCAGAGCCAGCTGTACCCGCCACCTCCCCCGTCCGTTCCGCCAGTCAACACTGGAGGATCGGAGCGGGGAGGGGGGGAATCCAGTCCCTCCCCTGTCAAGGCTCTCTGCCGTGACAGGATCGAGAAGTGAACGAACAGCGGTATGTGTTCGCTCACTTCCCAATCTACTGAGCCGACCTGTGACAGTTTCATTGTCACAGGTCGGCTAGAACTATGAGGATGAGTGAAAATCACTCACCTCATAGTTCTCCTTTAAGGCGGGTTTACTAATAGTGACAACAGTGGACCATCAGAAGCCTGTGTGATGGGGTGACAATACAGGACACAACTGGGAGACAGGAGTCATCCCAAAACAAAGATGTTACTGAACAAGGACCTTCACCGGGTATTATATTAATGAAAGCTGAAGATTTAAAAAAGGGTTTTAATGAAATAACATGAACTAATTAAAGCTGATATAAAACTTGAGTGATTAGGCCACATTCCAATTGCTTTCTTTGGGCACAAGTTACAATGCAGGATCAGTGTGGTTATTACAGGCAAAGACGTTTCTTTAAACTTTCCCAATGTTTGCACATATGGCCTATTATGATTAGCACATCCAAACCACTTCATACCGTACTAAACTGACTGTCGAAGGCCAATGGGCCAATCTATACAGGGCATTGAATGAACATTAAAGGAGAACTATGGGGTCAGTGTTTTTCCCCATAGTTCTCCTTAGGGTAATGGGAGGACACAAACTAGCGTCCTCCCGTTACCCTAAGCTCAGTATACCGCGAGCTACAGCTCGCGGTATACTGAGACGCCGCAGCTGTACCCGCCCCCGCCCCCGCCCCCGTCCGTTCCGCCAGTCAGCGCTGGCAGATCGGAGCGGGGAGAGGGGAATCCAGCCCCTCCCACTGTCACGGCAGAGAGCCGTGACAGGATCGAGAGGTGAGCGAACCTGGTATGTGTTCGCTCACCTCCCGATCTACTGAGCCGACCTGTGACAGTCTCATTGTCACAGGTCGGCTAGAACTATGAGGTGAGTGGAAATCACTCATCTCATAGTTCTCCTTTAAGTGGCATATTTTAAAGCACTGAAGGTGACAAGTGCAGTGAACGATTACCAACCAGTGAATGTTAGGGAGAATATCACATTCACTGCTTTATAAAATTGTTCCTAGCGTTATTTTAAACATATTTACTATTTTGAAAGATAAAACATGTTTGGGATTATTTACAAGAGGGTGAAGAGTTTGGAGAAGACAGGAGAAGTGAACAATCTAGGACAACATAGCTGATTGGGAAAAATTCTCCAATTCAGCTCACTTTCCAGTTTAGCTATGTTGTCCTAGATTGTTCACTTCTCCTGCTTTCTCCAAACTCTTCACCCTTTTGTAAATAAACGTTAATTAATAGCGAAGATGGTTTGAGAGTTTATGGGCACACTGATATTGTAAAATCATAAAATCCTGCACAAGACTGCCCCTGTGTGGCCAAAATAATTTCAACACAAGATTTAAAGGAAATCTGTCTTAAAGCATGGGCTGCATACTAATTCTAGGGCAGTGATGGTGAGACTGTATCATGACCAACTTACTATCTGATGACAACTTCCATACTGCTTAACTCTCATGCTAACCTACAGGCCAGATTATGTGTTCAATAATCTTCTAAAAAACAATCACTGGTCAGTTTAGGTGCCACGAGCCAGGGAATCCACCCACTGATCCTAAAACCCTGTAAATTAAAGATCAGTCAGCTCCTTACAATTTCACACTCAAGCAAACAGATGATATAAATTACCTGTATATAATTTAGATAGGGCAAAATGCAATACTGTACATAAGAATTATATTTTTAAGAATTTAGTTACCAGTATCCATATCCTCAGCTTGTACTTTCATCACACTCACTCCAGGCTCCTGGTTTTCAAGAACGGCAGCTTCAAAGAAGGCTTGCTTAAACGTTGGTGGCGTATCATTGACATCACCCACTGTGACTGTCAAAATCTGTGTAGCAGAAAGAACTGGAGTGCCATTATCTGTTGCCAGAATTGTCAAAATATATGTCTCCTGAATCTCACGATCTACTGCAGATGCCAATGTTAACCAACCTAGAAAATTAAAATATATAACATAAATATTTCACTCAATATAGAAAAAAATATCAATACTCAATATAGTAGATTTAGTACGGAGAAATAAAATCATCTGTTTAGCTCAGCACTATAGGAGTTCGTATGTATGGGCATTTGTGTTTCGCTGCTGATTTGTGTTTGTCAAGCTTCTGAGGGAGATATGAAATAAAGTGTTCAAAATGTTGTTTGTTTGAGTTCAGT
>NW_017306579.1:506909-520244 GCF_000935625.1 Nanorana parkeri
TTCCCTGAACGCATTCTGCGCTTTAACTGCTTTTGAGTCTGACATCTGAGTAATTCTGACATTGGTGTACATAATTTCTTGCAACGTAAGCCTGCACCCCTTTTTATCCCTGATTTACTGGTTTTGCTCTTCAGATTTTTCAAATATCCACATTTTCTGGTTTTGAAATTTCAGTCAAGTTCCCAAAAAAGCAAAAAATTAGGGGATGGCAAACAAATGTTCATGAGCCACTACTTTATGCCTCCAAGGTGTACAGTGGCAAAACGGGCGTTTTATTTATAAAACCTCTACCTCCCTTCCTACCGAGGGTGACCATGCTCATTTGCGGTTCTATATCTACAGTATAAAGGATCAGTGTGGTCACCCTTTGACAGGCAGAGTCTAGAACTACAAAACATCTCCAACATTATTTGGACAACAAATCTCCATGGTGGGAAGTGATCTGTAGTCCACAGAGATGAATTGGACAGGGCTGATAATACTGGTTGGGAATTAAGTGCAGTACAGGCACAGTCCACGGGAAGCTTTAAGCTTACTGGATTTCTGGCAGGATCAACAGGTATTTTGCACTTTATTAACCACCTTCAATTGTATATTTAACAGATCAAAAGGGAGCAAAAAAGAAGTTAATTCTTATGGAGTACATACATTTGAATTCCTAATTGTTTTTAGTGTATAAGTTTAATGTTGATAGTCTTACTGTCGGAGTTATATTTCTCCGGTAATAAATGCACTTGCAAGTTCAGAATAATATATGGCAAAAAACCCCCCAAAAAACGACAAAGTATTAATCCAGAAACCATTGAAAAGATCAAGTAATTAGGATCCCTATGTGTGAAAATAAACTGGAAAATCCCTAAGTGGGGATGTTTAAGGTAAATCAGTGTTGCATCCCTCTGCAACATACTTTCATTATTAAAAACGGTCAACTTAAAGTGCTGTCTGCAGTAGTCAATCATTCCACTGTAGCTATATTTAAAATTCGACAATGTTATTCGCATACTACATAACAATAATGTCAGTGTTACACAAGCAGCCAAATAAATTGTCAGCTATCTGTGATAATGCTTTGCCATGCACAGACCATTTATTATCATTATTTCATTATAATATTTTACATAAACTAAACCCAGATGTGTTGAGCATTTTCCTAGCCAAAAAATAGGTCCAGGCATCTGCACGAACAGTTAGAAGTGGGAAAATGGATCATCTGAAATACTCTTTCCAGAAACACATTTTCCCTTTTCAACCACCAAGTTGCAAATGTATCTGCTGCCATATTTGATTCCAAGGAAAATTGTCTTCCTTGAAAAATTAAGTACAATACCTGTTGTTTCATCCAGCAAGAAAGCTTGTTTTGAATTCCCATCCATGATGTATAAGGTTATTTTTCCATTCTTTCCCTCATCTGGATCTTCAGCTACTACACGATGTATAAGAGAGCCAATTTCTGCATCCTCCTTAACAAAGGCAGCTGGAGTTGATAGGAAACTTGGACTGTTGTCATTGACGTCTTGAATGATAATCTGAGCTGTCAGTGAACAGTGTTGACGCTGTGTTATGTTAGTGGCCTGATCTGTTGCAATTACTGTAAATACATAGGAATCAGCTGCCTCTCTATCCAGTTCTTTGTCTGTGGTCAAGGTTCCATCCCATTCGTGAATAAAGAAAGGGTATTCTTTAGTTCCATCTGTACTTAATGAATATTTAAGTTTGCTGTTTGGTAAATTGCCATCTCCATCTTTTGCTTCAAATGTATATAAGACAGTTCCTATAGGTACATTCTCTTTAATGCCAATGACTACCATGAGGTGAGGAAACACAGGATGGTGATCATTTTGATCTTCTATATCAATCTTTATGATGACAGAATGGTTTTGAGGAGGAATCTTGTTATGGTCTTCTATCCTAATAAGTAAAAGGTAGTTTGGGCTTGTTTCATAATCTAGTGGTCTGGAGAGGTATAAATCTCCTGAGGAACGGTCAACGACAAAATGGCTGTTGTGCTCTTCCTCGGAAATGTGGAACTGTAATTTTTTATTGGATAAAAACTTATTGTGTGGCAATATTGAGCCTATTACTTGAGAAGGTTTTGCATCCTCTGGAATGTTTAAGATTTTTACTTCGACCTTCCCTTTCGATTTCTCTTCAGTAGTTGAAATTACCTAAAAGATATGATATATAAAACACATTTTTTGGTCTAATAATGTTATTACTTTATTTATCACAGAGATGAGTCCTGTCAAATGGTCTGTTCACCTTAAACTGATATTTGCAGGTTCACAAGCTTGTACTGAATAACCAACATCTTATAGCTTTTGTGGATACCACCCAATAAAATATCCCCAAATCAGTTATCAGGCCTACTCCTTAAATGTCTTCCTAATCCTAATTAGTACTGTATTGTTTTTAATAATTTAACAAATCCAGCAGAAAAACTAAGACCCCCGTTGGAAATTGTAAAGGGCTAAGCATATTCCCATGAAACAGCACAACCTGTTGCTTAAACTGAACATGAAGTTATAAGAGCCAAGAGGGAGTGTCATGTTACCCACACCAAGATTTTTCTTGGGGATCTGGTCAAGATCTAGTTGTTGGAGGTAGAGTGAGGAAGTGTTTGTGGATGCTTGCTGCAAATCCTGTGAGTTGGTTTAGTAAACCTGTTCTTAAAGGAGAACTATGGGGTCAGGGCTTTTCCCCATAGTTCCCCTAAGGGTAACGGGAGGACAAAAACTAGCGTCCTCCCGTCACCCAAAGCTCAGTATACCACGAGCTACAGCTCGCGGTATACTGAGACGCCTCAGCCGCGACGGATCCCGACATTACTGTCTGGATCCACCCAGCTGCGTGAGTGACAGCTGGCTCTGCCTATCTAGAGGCAGATCTGGAGGCAGAGCCAGCTGTACCCGCCCCCTCCCCCGTCCGTTCCGCCAGTCAACAGATCGGACAGGGGAGGGGGGGAATCCCTGCAGGGAGCCATGAGTGACAGTCACGCCTCTCTGCATGGACAGGATCGAGAAGCGAGCGTGCGACAGTATGTGTTCGCTCACTTCCCGATCTATTGAGACGACCTGTGACAGTTTCATTGTCACAGGTCGGCTAGAACTATGAGGCTGAGTGATTTTCACTCGCCTCATAATTCTCTTTTAATGCTGCTTTACTCTAAAGTGATTTCATTCATGAGGTCTGATTCTCAAAACGGAAACCGTACTTTACATGAAAGATTACTTCTAACTTCTGGTTAATAGTAAGACACTTGCATATTGTACTGTCTGAAAAGGAGAGTAAACAAAGAGAATTCTGTGTCATGTGTGCACCCTGTGTTTAATGATTACTTGTCAAACAAATATTCTATAGACATAATAGAAAAATATACATTTTCAGTTTAATAGATTTTTTTATATTGGGGCTTAAATTGTATATGAAGCAACTTTTACTACAAGAGAGAAAATATCTCACATGCATACCTTTCAAAATTGTGTTTTCAGTATATTTACTTTAAACAAATCTTCATTTTAAAAGAATTTCCAAATGGAGTTTTAAGGCAATGTTGCTTAGTACGTAAAATATATATTTTCTACATTTTGGAGCACGAGCATTGACTAAACACATAATCACACAATCTCTTGATTTTAACATGAATCAGATTTAAAAGACAACCTTATCATTGTTCCCATATATACACTATTTTACTGAGTACCCAAATAATCTTATAAACCAGGTTGCTGTTTATCAGTTACTCTACAGGCCTGCATAAATAACTTCCCAGCATGTCACAATACACAGTAACAGAATCATTAAACCCTGTCCCCAGAACTTTTTTTTTCTGCTAAGTTTTTTAATCTAATGATTGAGAGTCAATGTCCTCACGTGGGAGATTTCCTCTCTCATCCTGTACCAGTTACACAAGTACAGTACAAAAAATATGTGAGTGTCACAGTGCAGGATAATAGAGGGAAATAAGAACCTTACAGATGTTCTAACATTTCCTCACTCTATTAACAATTGTGCTTTTTTGCTGTCTCTGTCCCTATCAAAGAGCTATCCATTACTGTCATTGTGAAATCCTAAGGTTAAGCTGGCCATACACCAGCAGAATTTTGTGTGAAAAATTACATTTGGAACATTCATCTGATTTTCTAATAGTTAAAAAAGAACCCCAGGATTTTTTAATTAACCCTTGCAGTGGGGCTACCTACGCACTGCAAGGGTTAAGTGCCCTTTTGTGTCTAGGTAACAAAGATATACTAACCCAAAGCTGAAGCTCAGAGACGACCAACTGTCATGGTGCTCCCTCCAGCCAGTCTCTCCCTCCGTGCAGCATTATACTCTTCCTCAGCGTCCTCCCTTCTATACATAGGGGTCTATTCACGAAGCAGCCGATTCACTATAGCCCGTACTGCTCCCAAACATGGCCGAGCGGCTCAGGCGAGCCGAATGCACATGCCTTGGCTCGGCTGAGCCATGCTGAAAGCCGAAACTGGCCGAAGCTGTCACTGTTAGCTCCGCACAATCGTTTTCTATTTGTTTTTTTTGTACTTTTTAAACTATTTTTCTGTTCTGCTCGGTCCCACACCTATTGGGGTTAGGACACAGACAGCAAGATTTATATACAATTTGATTCCACGTGTGTTTAGTTTTACAATTTAGGGTTTGTTGCACGGAGACATTATCCTTCACTCATGTTCACCTGTTGAGGTGATTTTCATTAGTTTATTTGTTCACATTCAGACTGAGCGCAACATATTAGCATCACTACACACGATTACTCAATCACAGATTGTTGCAGCTAGTCTACTGTTTAGATCACTATTATACTCTTAGCGCAGCAATTTGCCATTCATTGTGTATTAAATACATTTGTATTGCATGTATAGTAAATAGCAAAAGAAACCCCCATGGTCTTCTTTCTTACACATCAATGAAATGATCTTTGCTCCCGTGCAAGAATGAGTCACCTTGTGCTATAAGAGAAGTAGGAATTTAAATGTGAAGTATGAAAGCTGTCAGCCAAAGAACACTTAAAATCGCACAGCAAGGTCAGCTTTGCTCTGTCACATTAGCTGTACATAGCATCTCATTGCAAGACTGCAGGGACAGCTGTTTGGCAGGAAGTATGAATGTTTTGCATCTCATTAAATGGATTTGGTAAGGTGACAATGCACTTTAATTAAACCAGCAGTGCTTTCCATTTATCATGATAATCCATATAGTAACCCCAAGTGATATACATATTATGTTTGTACATTTTACTGCTTGCTTTGAACTGCAGTAACTCATATCTTCAAGTATTCTGTTGCAATAGGGATGTAAGATATGAAAATGGGGCCCATCTGCGTAGCAGAACCTGCACCCTAACACAACCCTCACCCTAACCCTTAACCTGTACTCTAACATTTAACTTTTACACTAAAACCCAACCGTTAACCTGCTCTCTAACACTACCCTAAACCATTATAGTTACTCTTAATCCCTTTACAGTTGACCCTAACACTAACTCAGCCCCAAATCTAATCTCTAACACTGAATTAACCTCTGCTGCTTCATACACAGCCGACTTGGTATACCTGTCAATATCTAACAGCACCAAAATATCAACTTCTTAATTCAGGTGATCATTGCCACCAAAAAAGAATGGGAAATCTTTTCAGTGGGGACATGGACAGCAAATGAAAGCTTACAAGGTTCTAATTTTTCCTACTCTATTAAAAATGTTTTGACTAGATTTCCACTTGAGTTATGATTTGCCAACATTTTACCTTTTTATTGAGAGTTCACTTTTACAACATGTCTAAAGTACCCCTTGTCTAAGAAATTCTGACTTATAGTAAGCATTTAGAAAGCGATATTTACAAGCAAATAAACAAAAGGTAAACAAACTTGTAATCCCACCTGAATATTCACAGTTGCATATTCCTCAAGAGGAGGGACCCCTTGATCCCTTGCTGTTACTCTTAAGCAATAGTATGGTTGCAGGCTTACTGAGAGAGGTTGGGTTGTCCATATATCACCAGTAGAGGCATTAATAAAGAAATTACCAAGAACACCGTCTGTAAACAAAAAGAAATGTGAATAAGAGTGACAATAAATTTTAGCAATACATTTTATTTCATGTGGCTGTCTAGAGAGAGCAGTCTATAGTGTGGGATATGGGCAGATAGTCAGTTTGAAAAACATCAGGTTATTGGATTTTTACAAAAACAATGATGTACACAGCAATACCACACATAATTTAACACAGTATAAAGCGAAACTCAGTGGCGGATCTACCGCCATAGTGACCCATGCGGGCACTTTGGGGCCCACAACAGTGGGGGGGGGGGCCCGGTCAGGAGCAGGTTTGTAAGCCTCCCGGCCGGGTCCTGTCATAGCCGCACACACAGGGAACTGGACATAGGCACGCACACAGGGCAACAGAACAATCAATCTCGGCAAGTTACCATGTCCGGATTGTAGGTGGAGACAGCAAATGGGTGGGGTCAAACTCCTGCTGCTTTGACTGCATTGGTTAAGAGGAGTGGGCGTGGTTTGGAGGGAAGAACAAGCTGTGCCTCTGAGGTACGGACATTGGGGACATCAAGGAGACTCTGGGGGAGGTAGGGAGACGACATCTGCGGGTCAGCTGGTCATGGGGAAGTTGAGGCATTGTGCTGGCTGACCCTTTTGCTGTATGATGCTGTGACAAGACTTCCCAGGTATCCGCTGGCTATCATAGCCAGCAGACACCTGGGAAGTCTTGTATGCTACATGCTGTGCCTGTTATTGTCCAGCAGTACTGTCCCTGCTCTCTGTCCCTAAGGGCTTGCTCACAGCAATTACAGTGCGATCCAGAGTGGTAGCTGCTGGAATGCACTGTATCACACACTAAACTCCCCCCTGCGTTCTAAGGAGGGAGGAGGCGTGGTGGTGCATTGAAGTCAATGGCATCTCAGCAACACCCCCTGCCCGCAGTGTGATTGTCCGCGTCGTGTTTGCGGGGGGTGTTTACAAAATTTTGCTATGGGGCCCTGTGATTTCTAGTTATGCCCCTGTCAAAGCTCAAGGCAAATGTCAAATCTCCAGTTAATTTAGTTATAAATTAATTAACTATATCCCTTTACATTAAATTGAAGAAATAAAAGCAATAAACCTTCTGTGCTGATACCAATAAAAACCTTACAGCACCTTGCACCCTAGAGAATATCTCACCTATTGCAACCTTTAGAAATACATAAACGTCATAATTATTTTTTTCTAAATGTGTTGAAACAACAACTATCAACTGAAAAACACCAAAATAGACAATTTGTGATTATCAAGCTAACAAAATACCAGTAAAGACAGTGCAAATGTACTACCATCTTGTGATTAAAAAAAAGCATATTAATACAGTGTTTCCACAAATGTTCACAATAACCCATACAAATAATCTTAAAAGTTATTTTCAATGCCCATGATCATCAACCCCAAAATATATATTTTAACTGCATCCACTCCAGAAAGCCTTATTTTCCCAGTTGTTGTGCTCCACACATATGCGACTTACCTTGATGTATACACCATACCTAAAAATACTTTAGTATAGTCCTGTTGGGGAAAAAGCACGCAGGACCATAGTAAAGTATTTTAGTTGAAATATATATTTTTGTGTGGAGGTCCTGAGACCTCTCTGCTGACTACATTGCAGTTGAGAAATACAGCATGGTCTATGACTTGTTCCATCCTGTGACTGAACAGTAAAGGAGAAGGAAATCATCATTCTTCTTTCCTCCTCTATGTGAAAGCTTTCATTGCTAGATGGACAGAAGTGTACAACTGAGTAGGGGCACTTTGGCTCACAGGGCTACCCCTTCCCCTCTCTCAGCTTAAGGCCCCATTCACACCTGAACGGTTTGAAGTTTCACCAGAAGCACCTTAACACTCAACACTAGGATTATTGTCATATTCAATAGTGCCTATTCACACCTGAGCGTAGTATTGCTTGAAGCTCATTGCTCAAAAAATTACATGAGCTTCTTAGGTCCCCGTGCTTGTAGTGGGGTAATACTTGAGGGCTGTGGATAATGCTCTTCAGCTCACTTGCACTTGTATACGTAAAGAAAACCTGTGGAGAACATGTATCCCATGCCACAGGAAGCCAAGGCAAATATTGTCTCTAATAACTCTAATACTTTATGTGCAAACTGAAATGACAAATAGCAAAATCTAAAATTTTGTAGAAAACCACTGTAGAAAGATGTTGCTTTGGTTGCTATTGGTGTCTGGACTACCCATATTATTATTGCTATTTGCTGTTAATCTTATACGTCTGTAAGCCCCTATTCCTTAAATGAGTACAACAATTAATACATCGCATAAAACAGAATGACGTTTTGCTCACCAGAAGACAATGAATATTGTACTGTTCCATTACCACCGGCATCAGGATCCTTTGCAAAAACAGTAGTCACCAATATGTGTCCTTTCTGGCCTTCTGGAGCCTTGGGAAAGGAAAAGAAAGCCGCTACACTATTAAACCTAAAACACACAATGCCTCATTACAAAGAACACATGATAAAGCATAATAGTGTAAAATGGTGCTATAAAAAAATATTAATATATACATATATATACAGTATATGAAAAATTCAAATTGCTGGGGCTGCATTTACATTTTTTGTGCACTTTTTTTTAATTCCCTATAATGCACTTTTCCTTTACACCAGTTTTTACCCCTTGCAAAATGTTAAAACACAACAAATACTGTACAACTACAAATACTTATGTTACATTTGCAACCATCTTATTTAGTGCAGCTACCAGTCATGAACACGAGATGGCAGTCAGCTTTCATGAAAGGAGTAACAGCACACGCTGTTTGCATTCCTATTTTTAACAAACCTTGACATGCAGCTGCTTTCCTAATGGCAGTTGTGGAAAGTATGGCTTGTTATCATTAATGTCAGCAACTGTGATGTAAACTGTGGCTGTGGCATTACGACGTGGAGTACCATGGTCCGTCACTAACACAGTAAGCTGATGGTGTGCTTTCTGTTCACGATCTAAAGCGGCACAATTTATAATTTCACCTAAAGAGTGCAAACAAAGACACAATGACACAATAATATGATTTACAGTTTCAATAATTTACAGCAGTAACAAATACTGTGACTCTTTGTAAATAATCACAACCAATCAGCTTTCAGTTTTGCAGGACAATCATCCACCAAAAACTACATCCCATGACTTTCTTCCTAGAGGGGGGTTTGTTGCCTTGCAGGGCACCATGGAGCTACCAAAATGTGCGCCCCCCTGAATAGGACTGCGCACTGACTTGCATAGGCACCACCAACAACTAGCAGAAAATACAAACAAGCATGGATGTGCAAAGGTAAATAATGGGACGAAGTGCAGTAGACCACCTGACTATGAGCAGTGCATTCTCCCTGACCAGAGGCTTAAGGAATTGCTACAAGAATGGAACTAGAAAATAGAACAATTGAGTCTTTGAGACAAAATAAGGATAAAAGAAATAATTTATTGTAATGTGCTCCTAAATTGAAATGCATTTTCCTCCTAGGGTTTAATACTACCTTAAAGTGCAACTGAAGCCATTTTTTAAAAAGTTTTGGATAGAGTGGAGAGTTAGAACACCTGCCAGGTTTTTATTGTATCCTGTGTCTTCATTAGGGAGATTCACCCTCTCTATTTTTCATGGTGACTGTTATTACTGAAAGTAAAAGAAAATCCCAAATTTTGGGTTATCATCAGAACAGGAATAGCTGGGAAATATTCCATTGGAAAACTAGTTCTGGTGACCCTGCTGACCACAATGGATTTCCCTCTCATTGGTGGGATTTCCTCTCACTTCCCATTGTGGCTATCTGAGAGCAAGTGAAGAGAAATCTCCCCAATTGGACACAGGTGGCAGAAAAAAAAAGATGAAAAGGGGTATAACCCAACCATACTGTATCCAAAATTAAAAAAAGCATACTTTAAGAATATGTCACAAGGATGCAAGTACTTTAAGCCCATGTCAAAAGGGCTCATTATATTTGTCTAATATAGAATGATATTACACATTTTTTTTTATTATTAAAACTATTATGTCATATCTCCCAACTATCCCTCATTTGGAACCAAACTACTCTGCCCTTTCCTCCCCAGTTGTCCTTCTTCTTGGTATGAAGTACAGATATCTATGAAAAGGTTCTATTTGGCTACCAAAAGTGCTATTTTGCATTAAAGCCTTCATCCTATCTCTTTATTATCTTGTTTGTTATTTGAAAACCCAGTATAAAGGAAAAGTAATGGTAAACATTCTGGGTTTTACCAATCATTTTTGCTATATCAATTCTTAATGGTTAGCATAACTGGGGTTGTGAAAGAGGTGTGTCCATTGCCTACATACATTGTGTTGGAAGGGGTCCCTTTTTCTTATATCAGAAAGTTGGGGGGTATACTATGTGTCTTCTTGAGGAGTTTTATTTCAAGTACATTCTTCACTCAGCTTGTGAATAAATTGTGAATACAAATATATTATAAGCAACTAAATAAATCCACAATACATAAAAACACTGAGATTTTACATAATAAAGGTAGTTTATAGCACAATAAGATAAGAACAAGACTGGAAAACTTAAAAAAACTCCTATATGCTAGAGGAATAATTACCATGAATATAGAAATAGTGGGGGCATCATAGGATGGTTGGTCTATGCTAAAAAGCATTCCACAAACAGGTATGACAATCAAATAATTTGTTTATCAGAGTTTCATGATAGGGCTGATTTCAGAGCAGTATATGGCTGATTCATAGAGACTTTGTTGACAGCTGTACATTTTAGGCCCACCAATTATTGTGTTTTAGGCACGCTTTGCATGTGTTACTATTTACTTTTATATGACATATGTCCTACTGGAAACCACATGATGCATCATGCAACACACCTAAAACATGTACATGTAAACTGGGCCTCAAGGGTCCTGAAATACTTGCTGACTGGCTGCCAAGTTGATCCTCTGCAGTCTGAATGACTGGACTGGAATTGGTATAGAGATCAGGTGTTCTGACTTCACTGGCTGCTTGTAAATTCTACATCAGTGACTTCAAACGTACAAGGCCCCATTCACACCTGCAAATGGGGCTGATTGCATGAGTTTCTCATATTCCTGTGTGGGACTCTTGCGGTCTCCTGGAGGAGGGAGGCACTGTACAATACAATTACATTTGCCACTGCACACAGCTGTTAACAGCCTGTACACATGTAATCACACAGGCGGCGCCTACCTGTGCGTGAACGCACCTTGACTCAGTCTGTTTGGGTCCACATGTAATTGTCTACAGGTAATCGGGGCATGTGCGAGTAAATGCGATCAGGCTGTAAACAGCTTTGGGCTGTGCCAATTGTCATTGTGAAGTACATCCCCTCCCGCCCGCAGAAGGTTGTATGAGTCTAAAGGAGGAATTTGTGAAACTCATGTGATCGCAGGTGTGATTGGCGCCTAAAGGCAACCTTAGTTCAGGACTGGACAAATCCCAAGAGCCAGGTAGCCAATTCTCCTAAAAGAATTACAGCTGGCACCTAACTTTGATATTCTCTCTAGTTGTTGTCAGTGGAGCTTGCTCCTAAAAAAATGTCCTGAGGCTGGATTGGACAGACTGGCTCTTGAATTCCATAATAATTTGTCGATCTCTGACTTGATATTTCTCAGCAGTGGTTTCTTTTAATATGGGCAGCAAGATGTTGTGTCTTATAGTGCTAATCCTGGTTTGGTTCTGGAAGAGTTAATTTCAGCTGAGTAGTCTGAAGACAACACAATTATACACTACCTGTCTTGGAGTTGATGTGGAAATAATTTTCTTCGGACAAGAGGAAAAATGAGAGCTGCCCGTTTTTCCTGGTATCACTATCAGATGCTGTGATTGTGCCAATGACTCCATTTGGACTGGAGCTTTCCACAGTGTAAAAAAAATACGTGTTTTGACTGAAAGCAGGGGAATTGTCATTCACATCCAAGACCTTCACAATTACTGAAGCAGAAGCCGTTTGTTCTACTACATTGCCTTTGCAGCTTGCCACTACAATCAGATTGTATAAATTGTTTTTTTCATAATCCAGAGATCGTCGTAAGAAAATCCAACCTGTGTTACGATGAATTGCAAATGGAACTGAATTTTCAGGCCACAAAGAGTAAACTATGCTTGATGGCTGGCTTTGTGCACCTTCAATGTATGCTTGTACCTGGAGGATGCTGGAATACACTGCAAAATCTTCATTGATTTCAATCTGATGCACTAAATTACCAAAGGTCAAAGTATTAATTGTTTCTGGCTGTGTGATAGTGACGGTTAATGTAAAAAAAGAACTTAATATCGGATGTCCATTATCTTCAGCTGTTATCAGCAATATATGTTCACACACAATTGTTAAAGTGGTATTGAGGTACAAGATTCCAAAATTGGGGTCAATGACAAACACATCCTGGTTTTCATTTGCAATGCTATACGAGATGAGTCCATTATATCCACTGTCAATATCCTGCGCCTGAGCAATATACAAAGCACTGCCAGGTGGAGTGTTTTGGTGCAAACTTATTCTTTCATTCTCTCTCGGAAATACAGGTGGATTGTCATTCACATCAGTTATAGTTACATTGACCTGTGTGCTGCTGTAGGCTGGAGAGCTTCCTAGTTGGGACTGAATAGTGAGAACAGCAACAGTCTGAGTCTCATGATCCAGCTGCTTTGTTGTAGTGATAATACCAAACTGGGGGTTTATGGAGAACATCTCATGCAAATCACCAGATACTATCCTATATGAAATGGGCTCCACGGAATCTTAAATCAAAGAAAAACAGATTTGATTAAAATCAAATATCAACAATCCATGGTAAATTGGAGCTTACAAATTGAAGAAGGGGTTTAACAATGTTGTAATACATTAGATAATAATTAATACACCTTGTCTGCAGAATTCATGAATGTTTACTAGTTTAGCGCTTTCCATTGTGTGTAAACGATATTCACATCACTTACAAGCTTCCTAAAACTCTCAGGGACACCATAACGTAAGTATTTCTCCCCATGGTCCTGGTTCCAGCTTTCTATTCCCCACTGCATATGTAATAAATTGCTTGCTGCATCTTCCTATGTAAACTACTAAAGAAGAGATTATAACATTTTAAGAAGCCGGGGATACTGAATCTGTAGCAAACACCCAAAACTGATAATGTGTGTGGCCTATTTTATAGAATGTGGGAGAAACTAGGGAGTGAGAAATATTGTATATTTCACCATTTGAAATGTATGGATAACGTGTGCATACATTAATTCAGTATGTGTGTAATACACTATAAATATACTATATATATATA
>NW_017306579.1:521257-521902 GCF_000935625.1 Nanorana parkeri
ATATATATATATTATATAGCTAAACAAGCACTGATGATACAAAGCAAGGAGGAATAAACAGGCTAATATCTTCCAAAGTATTATTTAACTGTTGCTCCTAGTGAAATTGTTCAAGCTTTTGTGAGTGACTTATGTAGCTATAAGTGTAATTGCCTGGTAATTGCAACTGCTGGTGAGTCAACACAATAAAGGTAGCATGAAATATGTCTTTTTACATGTTAATCCTAAAAAAAGTAAAAAGCTGCAAAATACATTGTCATTCATCCCAGAGTCAACTGTAGACGATAACTAGTTATTTCTGCATTATTGATGTAGTTTATATGCAACTGCTGGGCAACTGCAATTACCTTGAGCTAAAGCAAAACAGTAAATGTATTGCAATTATCTATTCTAGCATCCCAAAAGAGCAAACAGCTGGAAAAACACATTCAAAGAAGGTACATAGGAATCTGAATCTATCCTATCATTACTGGATACCTTAATGAGATATTCAATGTACTTGGTAAAATCTGTCACAGTATACCAAAGCAACTCTCTCTCTCTCTTTCTCTCTCTCTCTCTCTCTTTCTCTTTCTCTCTCTCCCTACCTCCCTCTCCCTCTCTCCCTCCCTCCCTCCCTCCCTCTCCCTCTCTAATTTTTATATT
>NW_017306579.1:522100-537045 GCF_000935625.1 Nanorana parkeri
TCTCTCCCTCTCTCTCCCTCTCTCTCCCTCTCTCTACCTCCCTCTCTCCCTCTCTCATTTTTATATTGTTCAAGCTACATTGTCCCTCACATATCAATGCTAAAAATGCTATTTCCAAAATGGCACCAAACAGATTTAGGCATGCCCTAAAAAATAGCAGGTGAGATTGGAAAATCTGAATCTATTTAGTCGGGGAAATAACATTTCATAGTACTGTCATTTAATACAGTATGTCAAGTCCATTATCCTTTTTATTTTTAGCAATCCCCAAAAAAAGAAATAAAACTTGACATTTAGGAGTACCATAATGCAAGGTAAAATTCTTGTCCTGTGCAGTGCTCTAGATGGCAGCAAAGACTAATTCCTAACCTTGGTTGAAGCTGTTCTACACATCCAAACGTTGGCAGTGAATTTTTCTATCCCTTCTTGCACAAGCTGTAAGATGGTACCTGGAAAGTCGTTGTGGCTGTCATACATTATGAAAGTAGCATGTCATGCCTCTTACTGCACTTATTAGAGCTCATGTCTATAAAAAATAATAGATACATAATATGGAAAAAAAGTTGTGTACACCTGTCTGTCACACCTTTATGAGTTTGTTGGATATCCTATTCTAAAACCATGGGCATTAATATGAAGTTGATCCCCCTCTGCAGTTTTAACAGCCTCCCGTGTTCTGGGAAGGCCTAACGTTTTTGGTCTATGGGAATTTGAGCCCATTTAGCTAACAAGAGCATTTATGTGGTCAGGTGCTGTCCTGATGATGGACAAAAGACCTGGCTCACAGTCATCATTTCAGTTCATCCCAAAGGTGTTCAGCAGGGTTGAGATCAGGACTGTGTGCACACCAGTCAAGTTCCTCCTCATCAAACTCCTTAAACCATGTCTTCATGGACCGGGCTTACTGCACCTGAACCATATAATTTAGTGTTTTTTTCATATAATTCAACTTTATAATATAGAATAACTGTTATTGGTATTTAATAGCACCAACAATTTTACGCATTGCACATTCACATTAGTCCCTGCTCTCAAGAAGCTTACAGGTAAACGCTACTAACAATTAATGACGAGAAAATTCTAACACATTTAGCACTACTGCAGGATATTGTTGGAAAAGAGATTGGTCTTAGTATAATATTCTCACTCGGTATACGGGATATGGTAAAACCAAGAATCATCTAAATGAGACATTGATGAGTGGATATTCTCCTGCTCTATTTAAATACAACCAAAAGGAAAGAGAAGACTAATCGCCTGAAGTTTATATTATGCATTAAAATTGCAGTATCATAGGAGATTGATTGCTAAACTGCACTACTGGAAATCTCCTATGTAGCAGCTCACATTAAAACAAAATAAAACAAACAAATAGATCAATCTCATGTGATTTTTATAGTGCAACTAAGCAGCTAAAATTCAGCCATGAAGCACTAACCTAAAGACAATATGGAAAGTGAAGAGGCAGAGTATAAAGCTGGACATAAGCCTACAGATTATATGCAGATTTGCTATGGTCAGATGGAAAAAGTGCAACATATTCCTCCATCTACGCTAAACTGTGTCGATGGAGGAATCTCCCACTGGGCCAAGCTTCAGTATCTTGCTAGTCGGCTGGCTCTCAAAACATCTGAACAATCCGATTGGATGCATTGTTCAGGTGTTTTGAGAGGCAGCGGGGCCCACTAGCAAGCTACTGAAGCTTGGCCCAGTGGGAGATTTCTCCATCCACACAGTTTAGCGTATTTGAAGGAATCTGTTGCACTTTTTCCATCTGACCATAGAAAATCTGCAGATAAACTATAGGTGTATGGCCAGCTTAACTGTGTTATGATAGATAGATAGATAGATAGATAGATAGATAGATAGATAGATAGATAGATAAAATAAATACTACTTTGAACATAAAACATTTTTAATTTCTGCCAACTTTTGATAACAAAATACAAATTTGCAGCCTTTGAAAGAGTTGAGAACACATATGAACTCTTGAAAATTGCTTATAATTCTATTTGTGAGTCCAATCATATAAAGATTAGGATTGAAACATATATCAATGGAAATACTATATAGCATTCCAAATAAATTTCAGCAATAGTAGTAAATCTTAAGCCTGTACAGTGACCTATTAATTGTATTATGAACTTCAAAGGTGTAAATGCATTAAAATACAAAACTCTAATGATTTTGGGGCATGCATACTTGTTCATAATAAATAGAGTCATGCTGTAATTAAGAGCAATGTCTTTCATTACACAGCACATACTGGTTTTCCTTGAAGACGTATATTCCCTATGCCCTTCACCTGCTTACTGACAAGTAATGACTGCATGATCATGTCTATAATATACTTTATTAAAACTTGTACAATATGTTGGGTATAAGCGAAAGAAAAATAACAGACCATCACTTTCTGCTTTAAGGGTGCTTTGCTCTGTTTTAAAGGTTTTTTGCTTTTTTTAAAAAAATTGTGGATAGATGTTGGAAGAACAAATACTATTGCCAAGATTTTATTGCGATGACCCTGTTGGGAAGATGTAATGATTAACACTACAGTGAAAAACAAAACAAAAAAGATAAAACTTTCTTCCCTATCCAAATCTTGGTTTAATCATTGCAGTTTGGCAGCTTAATTTTGAAGTGTAAGACAGTTTTTTTTTATTCTATAGTAATGTTTCTAAGAATTGTCAGCTCTCTGTCCTTATGCATCTGACTGCCTAACCTGTCGCTCCCACCACCATCTGAATTTAACATGGCATTCATAACAGGCTGCAGAGACTAAAGATATGTTCAGTTCCCCTACTTTGCTGTCCATTAAAAATAAGTGTAGCAACTGGTCAGATATACACTATATGCCAAAAGTATTGGGACACCCCTCCAAATCATTGGATTCAGGTGTTTTCCGTGAAATTTCCCTGCTACTAAATATTCCACGTTCAACAGTTAGTGGTATTATAACAAAGTGGAAGCACCTGGGAACAACAGCAACTCAGCCACGAAGTGGTAGACCACGTAAAATGACAGAGCCGGGTCAGCACATGCTGAAGCGCAGAGTGCGCAGAAGTCGCCAAATGTTTGCACAGCCAATAGCTACAGACCTCCAAACTTTGTGTGGCCTTCAGATTGGCACAACAACAGTGTGTAGAGACCTGCATGGAATGGGTTTTCATTGTCGAGCAGCTGCATCCAATCCTTACATCACGAAGTGCAATGCAAAGCGTCGGATACCGTGGTGTAAATCACACCGCCACTGGACTCTAGAGAAGTGGAATCGTGTTCTCTGGAGCAACGAATCACGCTTCTCTATCTGGCAATCTGATGGACGTGTCTGGGTTGGCGGTTGCAAGGAGAACAGTACTTGCCTGACTGCATTGTTCCAAGTGTAAAGAGGGAGGATTATGGTGGGGGGTTGCTTTACAGGGGTTGGGCTTGGCCCCTTAGTTCCAGTGAAGGGAACTCTTAAGGCATCAGCATACCAAGACATTTTGGACAATTTCATGCTCCCAACTTTGTGGGAACAGTTTAGGGATGGACCCTTCCTATTCCAACATGACTGCGCACAAGTGCACAAAGCAAAGTCCATAAAGACATGGATGAGCGAGTTTGGGGTAGAGGAACTTGACTGGCCTGCACAGAGTCCTGACCTCAACCACATAGAACACCTTTGGGATGAATTAGAGCAGAGATTGCGATCCTGGCCTTCTCGTCCAACATCAGTACCTGACCTCACAAATGCGCTTCTGGAAGAATGGTCAAACATTCCCATAGGCACACTCCTAAACCTTGTGGACAGCCTTCCCAGAAGAGTTGAAGCTGCTATAGCTGTAAAAAGTGGGCCAACTCAATATTGAACCGTTCGGACTAAGACTGGGATGCCATTAAAGTTCATGTGTCTGTAAAGGCAGGGTCCCAAGACTTTTGTCAAAATAGTGTATATATACACAGTGTATATATATATATATACACTGAGTGGCCAGATTATTATGACCACCTGACATTTGTAGGCAAAAATACTTCCCGGGACCCGCAGTGAATATCGGAGGACGTCACTTCCGCCGGCGACACGTCTCACTGACGCTGACACGCGAGGTCGGAGGTCGCTCGGCGGTCCGTCGTAAGTGCGAGTGGTCGCAAAGCAGGTAAGTCGGTAACCGAGGAATGTCTGTATCTATATATATATATCTATATGTATATAGTGTACAGGACACCGGGGCTGGGTCCTGGAAGGATGCTATATTTCCCCTCTGTTTGGACTGTGGTCCCTTTAAAGGATGAGACGGGGTTAACTCACCTGCTGGAGGAAGAGTGTGTTTAAAAGACAGGAAGTGGTAGCTAGCAGGTGAGGAGTAGTGTGGAGGAGGTTGGAGAGTGGGGATCTGTGTACTGCTGTGAGCTTGAATGTCAGTAATCTTGCTGGAAATCTGTAGACTGGGAAAGTTACCCTTGAAGTCTGGGACTGTTTAAACTGCGATTGCAGCTCTGAAATCTTCATGCCGGTGAGACTGTTCTTTTGTGTTGTACTGAAGAGTTGCTGTTTGAGTTGGCCAGCTGGTCAGTGAAGATGAACTGTTTTGTTATTTTGCTGCTGTGAAGCTATTTAAGTTAATAAACTTTACTTTATTTGCAAAACCTGTGTCCTGCGATCCTGCTGGATTCCCCTAACATTACAATAGATATATATATATCTATCTATATATATATACACACACAGTATATACATTGCTTGTACAAGTAATTTTTGGACATCCAATAGGAGTCCAAAAGCAATGTAACTCATGCGTAGTGATGGGCTCCATGTTCGAGCCGAACGTGAGTTCGATTCGAACATCGACAGTTCGTGTGTTCGGCAAACACACAAACTTGCAGGGCGTTTGGCAGGCTATTCGCCCACCAAGTAGTGATGGGCTCGGGCGTGTTCGCTGCTCCACGTGCCGAGCCTGCCAGGAAGCTGACAGCGCCACAGCGCCAATCACAGGCATGGAGACATTTCCCGATCTCTGCAGCTGCGGACCGGGAAAATGTCTAAGTACCCGTGATTGGCGCTGCGGCGCTGTCAGCTTCCTGGCGGGCTCTGCGCGTGGAGCTGCAAACACGCCCAAGCCCATCACTACCGCCAAGCACCCTGCACAAGGCACTTTGCCTTGTGAGCCCTCATTGGCTAAAGCTTTGCATCTGACCACAGGTCAGGTGCAAGACTTTGCCCAATCAGGGCACAGGGAACTGTGAGAGCCATGATTGGGCAAAGTCATGATGAAAGCCAAGTTGCCGCCATCTGTCAAAATGCCATTCTGCGTCAGGTGTTCTTAGCTGCGACGTGACGTCGCTTTCTATTTATTTTTAATTGTTTTATTTTGTATTTTGTCGAGACGTCGTCGTCGTGGACAATGCTGGACATCATGATTGATGCTGGATTACATCGGTGGATCCATTTTTTTCTTTTTTTAAAAAAAATAAAAGACTTGTCAAAAATTATTTTTTTCAAATAAACGATTTTTTCAAAAGTGTGGCCTCATTTGTAAAACTTTTATTTAACCCTTTCGTGAATGGGTAAGGGTACAAGTACCCCTTACTCATTCACAAGGGGGGGCGCATCTGGGTGCCCCTATATTAAATGGGTACCCTGATGTAAATAAGCCCCCTGCCCGCACAACCAACGCCCCAGGGCCTGTGGGGAAGAGGCCCTTGTCCCCATTAGCAGGGGACAAGGTGCTTTTCTAGGGGCGACCCTGCAAAAGCACCCTCCCGGTGCATGTGGCCTGGTATCGCAGGGAGGGAGGAGCCGCTCACTCATCTCCTCCCTTTTCTGCCCTGCCAGACCTGTGCTCATGCGTCTGATATGGAATTTTAGGGAGGACCCCATGTTTTTTGCCCCCCATTTTTGGGGATGGAGTGCCTCCTTAAAATTCCTATCAGACCTTAAGGGCCTGGTATGATTTTTGCCCATAGGAATGCATTGCTAGATTCCTATTGGTTATTTCAATTTGCAATAACCAATAGTAAACTAGCATTGTACCCGCCCTCTGCTGATGGACCTGATGGAGAACTGCAGCAGAGGGCGGGTACAATGCTAGTTTACTATTGGCTATTGCAAATTGAAATAGCCAATAGGAATCTAGCAATGCATTCCTATGGGGCAAGTTTTTTTTTTCTTTTCTATTCTGACACGGCTCCGCGTCAGAATAAATAAAAAGGAAGAAGCAGTGTTTCTCTCCTGGGCGGCCATGAGCGGGAGAATCCCGGAGCGTCCGGGAGAGTTTGCTGTCTGGAGATCAGTGTCCCTGGTTAGCTTGTAACCAGGGACACTGATCTCTCTGCAAGTTGCCGAAGCCAGCCGTAAGATCACGGCTGGCTCCGCCCAGCTGTCAGAAGCATGCTGTCGGCCAGCCAATGGCCAGCTTCGGCTTTCAGCGCGGCTCAGCCGAGCTGAGGCAAATGCCTTCGGCTCGACTGAGCCGCTCGGCTAAGTTCGGGAGCTGTACGGGCTATTGTAAATAGCCCGTACAGCAGCCCTTCGGTTTTACTGAACCGAAGGGGTCCTGGGGCCGAAGCTAGCCAAAGGATCGGCCGAAGCCACGGCTAGATCCTTTGGCTGCTTCATGAATAGACCCCTAAATGTCTTTTGTTTCCTAAAAATGTTAGTACTAAAAGGTGACCTTCAATGACATCCCATGTTGGGAACAGTATTGAGTAAATTCAATGTAAAATCAAGCAAATTGACAATATTTTATTTGCCTGAATATACACATGCAAATGTGCCCAACCTGCAGAGCATCAAATAACTCATCAGTCACAATTGCATTGAATCCTAACCTGCATGATTCTCAGCAGATGCTCCACAAAATCTCACCTTACTTTCTGTTTCTCTGTTCCATGGTGAACAGTTTTGCGTTTAGTGACACAAAGCTTCTTGAAGTTTTCCTCCTTTTTACAAATCAATTACATGACTGCAATTACCATGATTTGTATAGTACATCTGTACTACAAACCACAGCAGGACAGTTTTCTTCACTGACAGTTCAAGATTTATATATTTGATTTTGCATTTGGAAGTAACACAAAGTATTCATTCCAATTAAACTATGCAAGCACAGATTTCTAGTGCTGACCTTTTTCAAATCAAGTCAAAATAACTGGAGAAAAAAGAGCATGTGCAGCTGCTAACTGACGGGGCTACCATTCATCATTTTATTTTTTTTGAAACAATGTAAAAACAGCTGTTAACTGGGATCATCATGCTATCTCAAACTTACTGTAAAGTGTATGTCTAGGCAAAACAAAGAAAAGAGCATATTCAGTACATCCTGGCAATACGTTCACATTCCCTATGTTTTATCCCTTTTGCTGCAAGAACAAAAAACACATGTTGATCTGCAAGAGATTCAGTATGCTTCCATCTTTCTGTTTGGGCTGACACACGGTGCCTTTGGTACACTAAACCTTAACCAGCATTTTAAGTGCTGGCTGCTTGATTTACAGAACCCAAATACCCTCCAACTTCACTGTCCCACTTCACAGACATACATTGAATTTTGTCCCAGAAAATCAATGCTGCTGTCTTGACTTTTTATAGCCAGCCTACACATTGTAGGTGTGTGTATGGAAAGGGCTCTTGGGAGATTTAGATCTGAGGGCCTGCCTACTTCAACAAGAACTGAGTTCCCAGCTGACTTAAAGTGACATTAAACTCTCAGATTTTTTAACATAAAACAATACTGTAATGTGTGCCTTACTGTAATCCATGGTTGTTTCCCTTCTCTTTGCTGCTCTTCCTTTTAAATCTGTATCTCTTCTCATGCTGGGCAGAACTTCTGTTTTGCAGCAGACTGCCTTGTCTCTGGAATGGATACATGGTGTCTGTGTGTTGGTTTGAAACCTGAGCAGGCACTACAGGAAGAGGCCCTGAGCTGCAAAGGGAAGTTCTCCCCAAGCATGAGAAGAGATACGGATTTAAAAGGAAGAGCAGCAAAGAGAAGGGAAACAACCATGGATTACAGTAAGGCACACATTACACTATTGTTTTATGTTTAAAAATCTGAGGGTTTAATGTCACTTTAAGTTAAGGTCCACTTTTAAAATAACTCTCTGATTAATTACTGAATATTTAATCTTATTATCTAACCTGCAAGAACAGGAGTAATTGCTAAGGTCTAACAAGAGAGTCTAACCAGACAGGCTATGGTGAGGAAGGTTAGAAGAACCAAAAAGCCTTTATTAACCTGAAACTACAGATACTCTACACTGCATTGATGATGGGCAGCAGGAAAGGTTTAGTGGAGGAAGGCTAAAATAACCAAAAAGCCTTTATTAACCCAAAGCTACAGATACCCTACACTGCATTAAAGATGGGCGGCAAGTCTGAAAGGTTTATTGCCGTATAACTATTTGGTTATGTTTTAATAGAGGCCTATACAATACACAAAAAGTGGGATTTAGTAGCACAAGAGAGACAGTGCCTCCAAACGAGGAACAGTAGGGAGCTATAAAAAAAATCAGAAATAAAAATATGAAATAGGTTCCAACCTTCCCCCACTGTATACAAAACCAAAAAAGTTTGTGTTCAAAGCACTTCGGTTTTACTGAACCGAAGGGGTCCTGGGGCCGAAGCTAGCCAAAGGATCGGCCGAAGCCACGGCTAGATCCTTTGGCTGCTTCATGAATAGACCCCTAAATGTCTTTTGTTTCCTAAAAATGTTAGTACTAAAAGGTGACCTTCAATGACATCCCATGTTGGGAACAGTATTGAGTAAATTCAATGTAAAATCAAGCAAATTGACAATATTTTATTTGCCTGAATATACACATGCAAATGTGCCCAACCTGCAGAGCATCAAATAACTCATCAGTCACAATTGCATTGAATCCTAACCTGCATGATTCTCAGCAGATGCTCCACAAAATCTCACCTTACTTTCTGTTTCTCTGTTCCATGGTGAACAGTTTTGCGTTTAGTGACACAAAGCTTCTTGAAGTTTTCCTCCTTTTTACAAATCAATTACATGACTGCAATTACCATGATTTGTATAGTACATCTGTACTACAAACCACAGCAGGACAGTTTTCTTCACTGACAGTTCAAGATTTATATATTTGATTTTGCATTTGGAAGTAACACAAAGTATTCATTCCAATTAAACTATGCAAGCACAGATTTCTAGTGCTGACCTTTTTCAAATCAAGTCAAAATAACTGGAGAAAAAAGAGCATGTGCAGCTGCTAACTGACGGGGCTACCATTCATCATTTTATTTTTTTTGAAACAATGTAAAAACAGCTGTTAACTGGGATCATCATGCTATCTCAAACTTACTGTAAAGTGTATGTCTAGGCAAAACAAAGAAAAGAGCATATTCAGTACATCCTGGCAATACGTTCACATTCCCTATGTTTTATCCCTTTTGCTGCAAGAACAAAAAACACATGTTGATCTGCAAGAGATTCAGTATGCTTCCATCTTTCTGTTTGGGCTGACACACGGTGCCTTTGGTACACTAAACCTTAACCAGCATTTTAAGTGCTGGCTGCTTGATTTACAGAACCCAAATACCCTCCAACTTCACTGTCCCACTTCACAGACATACATTGAATTTTGTCCCAGAAAATCAATGCTGCTGTCTTGACTTTTTATAGCCAGCCTCCACATTGTAGGTGTGTGTATGGAAAGGGCTCTTGGGAGATTTAGATCTGAGGGCCTGCCTACTTCAACAAGAACTGAGTTCCCAGCTGACTTAAAGTGACATTAAACTCTCAGATTTTTTAACATAAAACAATACTGTAATGTGTGCCTTACTGTAATCCATGGTTGTTTCCCTTCTCTTTGCTGCTCTTCCTTTTAAATCTGTATCTCTTCTCATGCTGGGCAGAACTTCTGTTTTGCAGCAGACTGCCTTGTCTCTGGAATGGATACATGGTGTCTGTGTGTTGGTTTGAAACCTGAGCAGGCACTACAGGAAGAGGCCCTGAGCTGCAAAGGGAAGTTCTCCCCAAGCATGAGAAGAGATACGGATTTAAAAGGAAGAGCAGCAAAGAGAAGGGAAACAACCATGGATTACAGTAAGGCACACATTACACTATTGTTTTATGTTTAAAAATCTGAGGGTTTAATGTCACTTTAAGTTAAATTATTTAGCCTGGCAATTATGTTACAAGAAGTAATACAAGCTGTTTCTTGCTACAGGGACAAAAGAAAAATAGATTGCTCGGATATGCAGTTGGGAGGGAAAGGAAGGTTTGGTGTTAAATATGTTAACATCTATTTAGAATAGCACCACAACACACAATTAAAGTGGAGAGCAAAGCACGCCCATGCTGCTGCTCCCCACAACACACATTCCATGCTTTGCGGTGAGCTACTTTTAAAAAGGTCCAGGTGCTGTTTTTCTCTGTGACTTGGCAGTCCATTCTAAATTAATGGGGTCCATTACTGAAAATGTATGTAAGTAAGCTAGATACCATACGTTAAAGTGCATGTGGTAAGGCACTGCAACAGGCTTCAAAAGTCTGAAGGGGCCCTAATTTGTTTAATTATTATTATTAACCAGTTGACATCCACGGTGTTAAACCCCCTTCCCATCCAGGCCATTTTTCAGTATTCAGCGCTGCGGTACTTTGACTGACATTTATTCTGTCATACAGCGCTGTACTGAAATGAATTTTATACCCTTTTTTGGGGACAGATAGAGCTTTCTTTTGGTGGTATTTATTCACCACTGGGGTTTTTATTTTTTTACTATATTAAGGAAAAATTACCGAAATTTAAAAAAAAAAACAGTTTCCCCTATATTAAATGATAAAACATTTATTATTACCCAATTTTTTGGTAAAATATAAAAGATGGGGTCACGTCGGGTAAAAAGACACTAAACATGTCAAGCCTTAAAATTGCGTGCGCGCGCGAAACCTCAAAAAACGATAATACCCAAAATTGGCCATAGGCGACGCTTTAAAAGCTGTTACCGCTCATCAGTTTAGTGTTATCAGTGATTGATGGCCCTAAAATGATTGCTCTCACTGCGACGTTCGCGGCGATATGTAACATGTGTAGCGCAATTGTAATTTTTGCGCGCTGGGGCACCGGACGCGTATTTACGTTTATAGGCGCGTAAACGTGGGGGTGGGGGAGTTAAACATTTTGGGGGGGTTTTTTCCCCTTTTTTTATATGTGACTTTTATTTTATTTTACTTTTTTATATGTTACTTTTATTTTTTTTTATTTATATTTATTTTTTTGCACTTATTGTTATTGCTATTATATAGGGGGATAACAATCCCCCTATATAATAGCAAAGGCACACTGACAGGTCCTCTTTATGGAGACATTAGGGGTCTCTAGGACCCCTAATATCACCTGTGGACCCCAAAAGAAGCTGATGAAGCAGAGATCTGCTTCATCAGCTTCTTCTCTCTGGCTATAGCAGCCAGATGACTGACAGGTGAATGCGGAAGTGATGTGAATGCGGACGCGAACGAGCACATATAGACGATCAGCGGGCTATGGAGCCGCTGATCGCCTATATGTGAAACACCCGGTAACGGGTGTGTGCAATGGTCGGGTCTATTCTGTCCGTGCGTGCCCGCTAGGGGGCGTGCGAGCAGAAAAAAAATGCCGTCTGGAGACGGCAACCCGCCAATGCTGCAGTGCCGTCCGTCCGTTTTTTTACAACGGGCAGACGGCAAGAGGTTAAACTGCATATGAAATAAATCATTCTATGTAAATATGTAAATATTCTATGTAAATATTTGTATGTAAATAATGTTAGATAACGGTAATTCTGTATATGGTAACTGTATTTTCTCTATATAATTTGTAACTATGTACATGTCTATACATGGGGCAGCCATATTTGTTCATAACATATGAAGGCATCACTTCCCGCTTATTTGTGTCGTTCACTGGTTGTGCCTTGCTGTTTCCCTCTACCAAAGCAAGTCTAACAGACAGGTTTGTCTGGCTAAAAACAACACACTTTTTAGGAACTCAACACAGAAAAGCATGCTAAAGGGAAAATGTCTTGTTGACAAAAGCAAGCTGGACTCAATGGTGGCCAAGATTTTTATCCAAGCATGGGCAGTATAGGCACTACCAGTTACAATTGCCATCCATTTAATCAGGTTCACTCATCTCTTTTCAATGTAGTGTATAGTAAGTGGGATATAGTCAATAACGGCAAAGAAAGAAAACCACACTTATACATCTTATAAATCTAATCCTAATGTTAATGATCTGTTTGTGCCATATCTGTTGTTCTTTTAATATGCCATTAACATATGTGCTGCACTCACATTAAAGTAAAACAATACATACTCACTTAAAGGTTCCCTGGCCTTGACTATGCCGACAGTGCTACCTTGTGGGGCATCCTCTGCAATTACAAACACGTAGCGTGATTTCTCAAATACTGCGGGTGCCAATGCAGTCTTCTGAATTTTAACAGTGACCGATGCATTCACCGAAGATGTACGACCGGCCTGATCGCGAGCACACACGAAGAAGGTCACTTGTGAATCTTCTAAATTATTGAGAGCAGAGATCAAATAGATAATTCCTAAATATATTAAAAAAAACACACATGGTTACATATTGTGCAGACAGCCCAACCTTCGCCAAATCAAACGCCAAACTGTATACCGCATATGCCTGTGCTAGGCCAATTATCTATCTGTCCTCTCAAATTTCAATACATGGTACATTTGTACATTAGTTCAATTAGTATATTTTTAGTACAATATACAGCATATAATACGTACACTTTATTTTTCATTTCTGCTAGATTATAGGTGAAGAGAGAGAGCACTTTCTGATAGAATGTGAGTTTTCCAGTTTAAATGAACCATTGTCCTAGCATATGCCAAACCCCACCTATCATGATAAAAACAAGGATAAGTCCCCTCCTACTACTTGATTATGCTAATGTGGAAGAAACTGTAATGCAATTGTATGCTATACTGATTGTGCATCATGTGCTATTTTATTGTTTTATTGTACTTTGGAAAATTAATAAAATACTTTGAAAGTTAAAAACAAGGATACGCTCGGCCTTCCAAGGCTTCGTTCGCATCTGTGCAATGGAACATCACACGTGCGTTGCAGCACATTTTTACATGCATTACTGTGCATTGGCTTGGGTAGACCATTCAGTTGAATGGGCTGCCTACCACACCCAAATTGCACAAGAGTAGTGCATGCTCCCTTTTTTAGATCGCATCGCACCACAATGCATGGTAATAAGTTGCCATGTGTTGTGGTGCGATACAACACATATGCAATGGCTAGGTGTATTGGGATGCCATTAAGAAATAATGGCACCGCAGAGCAGCAAACACTGTCACACGCAATCTCATGCAATGCGGGAACTCATACGGGAGGGTACGGGATCCCACACAGCATAGATGTGAGTGATGTAATATAAAAGCGCTCAGTCTTACATTTTGTGAGCATATATGGTCATAGAACACAGTGATAAACTCTGCATCCTTTGCAATCAATAGCTGTGCATACATTATACACAACTTATTCTGCACCCCCCAATTGTACCTCCATCCTTATTACAACTCATGCCCATCCTCTTTCTGTTTCTCCTTACTGTCAAGCTGTGTGTTGGCCTTAATAAGGTTTAATAACTGCCTACACCAACTGTATATATTTTTAAATCCTTTATTTCATAAAAATGCTAATTTGATGCAGGAAGACACAAAAGTAACAAATGTGGGCCAAGTATATTCAATATATAACAGATGCTCTATGTAGATCCCAGACAACGCCCTTATAATAGTTTGGGGTACACTGGTAATGTTTATGGAATTGTGTCAAGTATGAAATAACCTATTCAGTGCAAACCTTTTACTGCAAATTGGCTTTTACATGGGGGCTTCTTAGTCCCCTATGTGATATCAATAAAGTTAAGTTTAAAAAAAAAGTTTAAAAAAGGTACAAAAAATATGAAAGTCACATATAAAAAAAAGTCCCCCACCCCCACATACACACACAAACATGCGTCGGAGCGCCTACGTGTGCAATAATTCTAGGGCCATTAAGCATTGTTAACACTAAACTAATGAGCGGTAAAAGCTTTTAAAGCATCACCTGTGGCCAATTTTGGGTGTGGTAGTTTATTGCGATTTCACGGGCATGTACAATTTTAAAGCTTGACAAGTTCGGTATCTATTTACCCAACATGACCCCATCTTTAATATTTTACCAAAAATGTGGGTTTTAATAAATGTTTCATAACATAACGTAGGGAAAGCAGTTCTTTTTCAAAATCTTCAGTACTTTTTTGGTTAAATAGTAAAAAATAAAAAATAAACACCAGTGGTGATTAATACCACCAAAAGAAAACTCTATCTGTCCTTAAAAGATTGTACAAAATTAATTTCTGTACAGCGTTGCATGACTGAATAACTATCAGTCAAAATACTGCAGCGCTGAATGCTGAAAAATGGTCTGGACAGAAAGGGGGTGTAAACATCCCGGTCATCAAGTGTTAAAGAAATGTCTGAGCTAAAAATGGCACAAAATGAACTTTAACTGTCAGGACAAGTATGCAGATGACTTATACCAATGCAGTAATAGTTCAATTAACCTTTTAGCTATTGTTTAGCTATCTCTCCTTTGGGCCTAGTTCTAATATGCCAAGCCTTGTATATTGAGCCATAAAAGAAGGTGTGAATTCTCATTATAAGGATTTATAAGCAATTTTTAACTGGGTCAAATAAAATTACTACAAGATGCGCTTGTATAATTGTATTCAATTTGTTCATGTATTCAAGCAGCATTGGGATGCTGAATATAATTTCAGGTTTGTTGCCTGGGTCACTAAGAAGTCAAATTTCAATCAGACAGGAGGCAGATGGTCAAACATGGTTAGCAGTTTGTTACCTAACCTAACCTTAAAATCTAGTAGACAAATTATTTAAACATGTTTAAGGTGGAGTTTAACTGAGCAGGAT
>NW_017306579.1:537105-584518 GCF_000935625.1 Nanorana parkeri
AATTTTAAAGTTGAAACGTTTGCATTTGTATTTGTTTATTAAACAGCATCACACCGCAATTTACTGTATTAAAGGTTTCACTTTCTGGTATAGCTAGTACTGCAACGTAAAGAAGAGAATAACATTAACAATCAGTATATCTTGTGATTGCAATAAATAAATTGAATGTTCACTGAGCTTAGTAAATGCCAATCATGTGCCAGCAAAAAAATGCTATTTTTAATTTCCCTAGCACATGACTGGATATTTGGACTATCAAATATAGCAGGGGTGGGCAACTCCAGCTGTTGTGGAACTACAAGTCCCATGAGGCAGTTACAGGCATGACTCCCATTGGCAGAGGCATGTTGATATTTGTAGTTAAAGCACAGCTGGAAAGCCGGAGTTGTCCACCCCTGAAATATAGACAGATTAATTACACTATGTGGCTTATTTACAAAGTTGAGACTCTTCACCTAGTAAAGTGAATGTTTACTAAACAAAGTAAATGTTGATAAATATGGGGGATCTGTGTTCACTTTGAATACCCAATCACTCCAATCATGTATGGGGACATTTAAAAACCTATTTTGTTCTAGTATATGACTGGGTATTTAAAGTGAATGTTGGTTCACCTTATATGCTAACATTCACTTTGCAAAGTGAACAGCCTTTAATCCTGCAAACCAATCTCATAAACTTAGCAGGGGAGTGTCTTGTCTTGCTGTGCCTGTGTGTTTGTGGAGACACATACAGCTTATTAGCACACACAAGGGTGGCTCCATAGGACCCTGCAAGGGAAAGGAGCCCTCCTAAAACAGGATATCAGGGCCAGTGCTCATGGGATCAGCTGATTCTGCAGGAAAATAAAAGTTTTAATTATCAAGAATCAGAATCCATTGTAAGTGATTTCATCAGCATTTGAAATAGATTACACACTTTGACTTTAATATCACTTTAACCCTTAACTTCCATAGAAGGGAACAGGGATGAGATTTGGGTTGAACATGAGTTTGTCCCAAACCCAGCCAGTTCGCAATTGGTCAAGGAATGACCAATCAAACTGCCCAAATTTTGCCAGGGTATCGCCCAAATCCCCACCTGATGTTGGTCTGAGGGCACAAACACTTTAATCTTAATAAAGTTCTCAACAACCGCAAAGGATATAAATGAACATTGTGTGCACCAAGTGCTTTTGCAATCCTAGTCACTACCTTGTAAAATTAGCAGTGTGCTGTGCATAGCCTGCGCAGACAAGAAAGCTGTGGGAGGGACCCATGAGACTGGGACCTATTACAGATTGCCTGCAGAACACTAGAAGAAGATACAAACCCAATCATTGGGTAAAGAAGAGAGTACAGCAGTGACTGGCATTTATTGCAGGAAACTCCTGCACAGAGGCAATTTTTGTACTGGATACTATGTAGATCTGGAAGAAATACACAAAACACACCAAGGTTCAAGTAAGAATACACAAGCCTCTTTAGACAATAATGTTGATAAATCTAAAGTTATGCACAGTGGCGTAACAATCGTGGGTCGCTATGGCATGTGGGGGTGCTGGCTGTCACAGACACAGCTCAGCAGCAGCCACGGCGCATTTCCCCTCATAGCCGCTGCGGAGCTGTGTCAGTGACAGCCAGCCGCTGCGGCAGATGAGGGCGGTGTTCAGCATGGAGGAGGCTGGGCCTGCCTCCTCTTACGTCACTGGCCAGCGACCTAAGAGCAGGTGGGGCCATTGATGTAAGGGGAGGCAGGGCCCGTCCATAGCAGCAGAGGCGGGGCCCGGGGACGGAACAGGAGTCAGGGCCGGGGACGGAACTGGAGTTGGGGCCCGGCAACCACAGAGGCACTGACAGGTAAGAGATCTCAGACCCTGCAGAGCCCACTATAGATAGTCTATGGTGGGCTCTGCAGGGTCACTCTCCGCTGGGGCTCTGCAAGTGGCATGACTAGGGTTCACGGGGCCCCATACAAAATTTTGCTATGGGGCCCTGTGATTTCTAGTTACGCCCCTGGTTATGCACCTATGTTGAAAAAACATGCATGCATCATACAATCTAGGATGAGTAATACTTGGGGAGTCAATGATGGAGAAGGATCTGGGTGTTCTTCCTATTGTCTCAGAATTAAAAGGATTATATGCCTACTTCCTCCATCCCTGTGAAGCAGAGGCAGCAGGAGGCAGAGAAAGAGTATGAGGAGCAGTGATGGGCCAAACACTCCCCCTATTTGGTTCGAATTTGAACTTTCGAACATGGGAAAAGTTTGAATTCGAACTCAGACTCAATGCTAGTCTATGGGGGTAGAACTTTGAAAATCAAATGCCCCCATTTGGAAGCCTTATATGCAATTGATTGACCATAAAAAGGGTATGGGGATCCGGGTACTGCCCTGGGGTACATGGATCAATGAAAAAAAACTTTTAAAAAATACAGTTTTTAAAGGAGCAGTAATTTTAACATTGCTTAAAGGGAAACAATAAAAATGAAAACATTCTTTAAATATCATGCCTGGGGGCCTCCTTAAACTGCCTGTGCCGTGGCACATCTGTACAATGTATAGAACCTTCTGCAGCAAAAATTACATTTGTAAAGAAAAAAAATAACCTTTTTTTTTTCAAGCGTGCGGTTCCCCCTCCCAATTCCAGTAGGAATGTTATGAGGGACCCAATTTTTTTTTTTTAAAGCGTCGGGTTCCCCTCAAAATTCATACCACACCCTTAAGCTTAAGGTCTGGTAGGAATTTTAGGAGGAACCCCATGTAAAAAAAAACAAATAAAAAAGTGTGTGGGGATCCCCCTTAAAGCCATACCGGGCTCTTAAGGCCTGGTAGGAATTTTAAGGAGGAACCCCATCCCCAAAAATGGATGGAAAAAAGTGGGGTCCACCCTAAAATTCCCAACCAGACCCTTGATCTGAGCGCAGGCCTGGCAGGGCAGGAAAAGGGGGGGGGGGCGAGGGAACACCCCCCCTCCCTGCGATACCAGGCCACATACGCCCAGCACTGGGAGGGTGCTTTTCCAGGGGCGACCCCATGCCGATAGGGACAAGGGCCTCTTCCCCACAAGCCCTGGGGCGTTGGTTGTGGGGGTGTGGGGGGGGTTCACATCTAGGTACCCCTTTAATAAAGGGGCATCCAGATGCGCCCCCCCCCTTGTGAATTTATAATGAATACCCCTACCTATTCATAAAATGTTTAAATAAAAGTCTTAAAACAGAGGGCACACTTTTGAAAAAAATCCTTTATTTGGAGAAAAAAAATGGATCCACTGATGTACGATGACTCGACAAAAAAAAAAAAGAAAACAATAAAAAAGAAATAGAAATAATAATTGGAAAAAAACGACGACTGCTGTCCCGTCGCTGCGATGAACACCCGCCGCAGAATGGCATTTTGACAGATGCCGCCAACTTATAAACAATTGGGCGGAGCTAGCAGTGACAGCTAGCTCCACCCAACTGTTTACAGTTGTAGCAGGTGAGCTGTGATTTGGCATCAAGACAGTTCTTTGTGCCCTGTTATCTGTGCCCTGATTGGTGCAAAGTCTTGCACTTGTCCTGTGGTCAGGTGCAAGGCTTTAGCCAATCAAGGAACAGTGCCGTGTGCGGGGCGCTCGCTGAACACATCAACTGCCGAGGTTCGAGTCAAACTCATGCTCGGCTCGACCATTGAGCCCATTAATAATGAGGAGGCGGGTTGGGGTACTGGCAGTAAACAGGAGGACAGTTGAGGTGCTGGCAATAAGAGGGAGGAGGAGAAAACTTGGGGTGGCTTCAAGGAGGGACATTTCACCCTTTCCTGATCCAAGGGAAAAACCATGTAGGGATCTACTGCCACCATTGAAGTGGGAGCACAAATTGCCCCACTTTGAGAATTTGCAGCAAAGAAGCTCTTGCATTTCCTGATGAAGACTGAATCCACCTCACTGTAGGCATAGGTGAAGGGGGAACGCCTAATGGGAAAAAGCTGGCTGCACTCCCACGAGGTGGCCTTGGTTACATACTTGATGTAAATATCAAATGCTGGATTTTTAATATTCGCATAGAGACACTCCCTAATTTAGCTTTTCTAAAAACAGGATAATTATCTGGTAAGTATAATCAACTTTTTTGTTCCTAGATCACTTTTTCCTGCATTTAGATGAGATTACTTGCATTTGGAGCTCAGATCCTGGACTCAGTATTTAATTTTTTTCTAAACACAGCTAAACTGAATGCAGTTAAATGCAGAGTCTAAATTATACCATTTAAAATCAATTGCATGCATTTATTAGTGTTTAGAAATGTGCTCCAAATGACCATAGATCTGAAACCAGCTATAATAAGTTAGATTGGTTGTTATGGAGGTTCTTCCACTAATACTTATAGAAGTGGAGCATTATCTCTGACAGGGGTGTCAAACTCAATTTAATCGTGGGCCACATCAACATTATGGTTGCCCTCAAAGGGCCTGTAAGACTATATAAATGTATGTATTCTTTATCATAAGTGCCTGTGCATTTGATTATCACTGGTTTTAGTAATAACTTAATACCTAGATCTGAAAGTAGAAGTCTAGGAAATGGCCTGGTGGGCTGGATTCGGCCCCTGGGCCTTGAGTTTGACACGTGATCTGTGACATTGCTATCCCCACTAATTAATTTCACCTGTGCGTGTCTGATTTTTGTGCCAGGCTCAACTTTCACATGTCTTGCCTTTGGTCTCTAATGAAAAGCCATGATATGAGGGCTGTAAATAATTGCAACCCTTTCATAGCCCATTCATAAGCAAATTGTAACTCTGTTAAGCTTAATAATTTCATAGATATAAGTAGTACAACAGGCATTTTAATTAATTTACCTCTTCGAATTTCATACTTTCACAAAATCCTTCAATTCATGTATAGTTTTGTTACATTGGTTTGTTTGTTTGTTTGTTCTACCGTTTACAAAACTATTTCACCCCATATTACACAAATGACTCTGAAAATGTTATACATTCACTTCAAGCCTTGCCAAATTGGTTTGCTCATCTGTTTCAAGCAAACAAGAAAAAAAACAAGAAAGAACATTTGTAAAACATTGTTTGGGAATTGGGCAGTATATTAAGGCAAAGCAAATATGTTTGATCTTGCAAAATATGCTCATTTCCTTTCTGCACAAATGTTGATTGTTGTGCAAAGGTAGAATTACATAGTAGTGCTATATGGGTTTCTCTACCTAACATACAATAAGCACTGTTTTCTCAAAGTCTAAGACTCTGAAATCTAAAGAGTTAAGGGTTTAATCTAATAGGCCCCTTGTCCAGGTGTTCTAAATCTGCTTTGTTTTGCGCTTAACACTTTCTTTTCCAGATTGCTATGCACACGGGGAACAGTGACTACAAATTCATTCATGTATAATTTCTAAAGTTCCTAAAATAGGTCCAAATCTGCAATTCAAGTTCAGCAACAAAGCAAACAAACATCTGGTTTTCCTTTAACCCAAATATGTTTTAAATTCTGCCACCATAGAATATGAACTCTATTATGTAAAAGTTAGATAAATCCTCAAAACATTTGATGGGTTGTTAAACTTTTTTTGAGTTTGTGTTGTGTGATAAATTGCTCTCTGCATTCTCGTATTTGTGCAATGTTTTTGTTTTTCCTAACCTATGTTAATTAAGCGGCATAATTGTCATGCTTTTTAATCAGACATACACATGGATGCTGAATCGTTCTCCTAATTGACAATCAGCATTCCACAGATTATGTTAAGCAAAGGCACAGGAAGTGGTGTTTTGATGTTCCTAAGTGCTATGTGTTGCTTGTGTTTTATTCTGTAATTCTACATCCCAATCACTCTGTAATAAAAAGTTAATTTAGCCAGGTAAACAAGTCATGATTTTTTTTCCCCCCATCAGACGTGATGTGTAATATTTGTGACAGTGAAAAACAGTGGAGTGGTTTTAGATGCAGATACATAAACATGCCCAAGGTCATGGGCTTATTTGTACCTTTGATGAAATAATATAAAACAGCAAGTTTTTTGGCGCATTGAGCTGCAACCAACGTCGCCGGGCTATCATCTAACGTCTTCAGCTGGTTCTTATTAAATACATCATATTTTTGCCTAATGGAAAAACAAGCAGGATCAAGCACTCAAGTTTTGAGTTAAGTTTAGCTTCAAAACATATCCACCACAAAGGTTTATATATAACTCAAATATTTAAACGTGTCATGCTGTGCCAAGCAATCTTATTATAGAATGCTATTAACAAAAGTAAAATCTAAATAAGCAAATGTGTTTGTTTCCAACTGGGTTTTCATTCATCAAAAGCATAACACACAATGAACAAGCCAATTGTTCGGAAATGACTCTCAAAATCACAAGAGTTCTGACAGACTACACACTGGAGACCTTTTGCTAGTGAGCGTGTAATACTGCTTTAAGGTCATCGCTCCGATCTAATTTCTGAGGTCTCATATCAGTGTTTTTGGATCTTGAAGAGCCCTGTGTAAACAATGGTTTGGTTCCCAGGAAGAAGGAATATTTTTACAACTTTTATCAATATACATTTAGAAACTGTTCTTTTGTGTAAGAACATTATGTATGTTTATTTGGTAGATTTATCATACTGGGGGGCTTATTTCTGCAAGGAACTCAGTATATGTATTGTACTATCTGCAAGGAGTCTTCAAAATGCATACAAGGAGAGCTGATGTTAAACGGGAAAATATTTGTCACAATTGTACACTGAACAAGTATAATTTAAGTTAAAACTTATCTGACTTTATTCCACTTTTTGGTAGATTATTCTCATTCTACACCAACAACAGCCAAGATTTGTATGTGGATATCTAGTAATAACTAACACCTCCTCTTTACTCATTGGTGTTACTAACTACTGATGATTGAATCACAAAATACACTAATTCATTAATTTTGATCTGTTCTCATCTGAGTGTTCTAAGATTTCTATTCAAATCCCAGAAAAAATGAAAATCACACAAAATTACCTTATGTAACATGAAGTCTGTAGTCATAATTATTCAAAGTCTTAATAGCTTTCAGCCACAATTCAGAACTATCCAGAAACCATGTAGTGTCAGCACTGTGTAGTATAACATGCATCAGAATATGAAATAATTTTCATCAAATTTGACTATTTCTTTAGCCTTAACGTAGATGGATTTTTAAAAATCTTTCTTAGTTCAAATCCAGGGAAGAGGAGGTTTAATAGGCTTTCCATAACAAACATATTTCCCTGTTGGGATCCATGCTTATGTTTACTCTATCAACTCTACTATTTACCATTCCCATGATGTAACGTTTCTGCACAAACCATCAGACCATCACATGAAATTAAAACTCATTCCCATTCCCACGGATATACCTATTCTACTAGATGGGCAACTGTCCTTCTTTTGTGTTTTTCACAGTAAATGGGAAGTTGTTTCCTGAAGCAAAGAGATTGTTAATTACCAAAACCATTAACCCAAATAACTATTTCATGTGAAAAAAAATACTACCCAATATTTACGTATGTGAACTGAACATTTTGATGAGAAATTGTTCTTAAGTTAAAGTAATGAACACAGTACAAAGAAGTGCTGCGTTTTAGTGCACTGACTATAAGGTAATTGTAACCATGTTAGTGAACTGGTAACAACACTGTTGAGTATTACATGTGATACTTTTTTCTCACTAACAGTTCATTTTCAGGACAAACTTTCATGAGATCTGCTCTCTTGTTCCAACCTAAGCAGTGCTGAGACTGCAAATGGGGAAATAATCTCCTAAAATCTGAAAAAGGGTTAGTGCAAATACAAAAAAACAAAAAACAAATTATAACATACTGTACTGAATTCTATTTGTTTATGGACAATCTTCACTTATTAAATGATGTGAATAATCTTCACTCAATACATTGTGTGAATAGTCACTTATCAAATCATGTGACATTCTTGCTTACTAATTTAATCTTCCCATTATTGGGTATTCAGAGTGAGCAGGAATTTACTTTTCACACAACTGGATAACTTAAGTAAATATTCACACAATTAATTTCTACCTTTAATTAGAAAGCACACTGGTAGGCTAATCAAATTGTTTCTGAAATGGGCCTAACTGACTGTGGATAGTACATGGCTTATTTTGGGTCAGGAATGGCATTAGTGCAGTTCTCTGTATAGAGATGCATGATACCTTGGTGCTACATAAATGAAGACAAACTAATAAATACTTAATTGTGCGGAATAGCTGTTGAAGTGTAGGATCGGCCAAAACTTTTTTTTTAAGTTTTAAAAAACTGAGGAAAGAGTAGATCCCAAGCTGGGTTTGTACTGCAACCTAAAAGAGAAATGTCCTTTATTACTGTCACATGAAAAAGGTTTTCCCAGGCAGGAAGCGAGAGACAATCTGCAACAGAGTCAATGACAGCAATACAAACATGGCATGGGTACTAATTTTACCCTACTCTATTAAAAAAGCATTTCAATCTGTGCCTTTGTAGCAGATTTTCCTTAACTTCCTGTTTGGTAACACCATTGCCACCATGATAGTGAGAGAAAAGCTCTGTAATGGAGGTCAAAATAACAGATAATCCTTCCCCACCCTGTGCAAATGTTTTTTTTAAAGTTTTGATTGGACATACACCTTAAGGTTTACAAATTGGGTGAATGCTAAGGGAAGTTCTCATGATGGTATAACTTTATAAGGATGGTTAGGTGAAGTTTTTATAAGATCCATGTATATGAATTCTACCTTTTCTTCTTCTTAAAAATACAAAATGATATTCATGAATTACGCTATTCCATTTGTCCAAACAACTCAAACAGCCGGTCTAATGTTGATGTTCCCCCTTAGTTCTTCTATTCTTTGTTGTTTTTCTTATTTATATGTAACATTTTGTGAACATCTTTGTATGTTCAAAGACATAATTCAGAGGAATGGGGCTGTTTTCTCTGTTCTAGATATGTGTAGTAATAAAAAGTCTACTACAAATCATGCACCAAAACAATTCATCACATGTAATTAACATTCCTTTCCATTTTGAAAGTCAGTATGCTAGCAATTAAATAAGAAATAAACAACGTACTTTAAACCATCACCATCGTTATAAAAATAGCACAATGTATTATTAAATGTTACTGGTTCCCGATTGTGCTATATAAAGTCACATGTAATATTTATTTCTGGGTGGATTTATGTGGAAATCAAACTCACATTTCAAAACTACATACTCTTATTTTATATTTTTATTGGGTTGAGCCTTTATTTTCAGGCATTATACCTTCAATCTCATATCCCTATATTTGCAATATTAAGCAAAAGCTATGTTAAAACAAAATACGCAAAGAATTTCTGGCTATATAATCATCTCAGACACCTATAGGTCTGTTTATCGATGACTGAAAGATGCCAAACGTTGATGCTGTGCTATAAATATCACTATAATTTCTCTATATTTTGCAAACTGAAAACAACAGCAATATTATTTTACAAACCCACCTGCAAATACAACCAGTGCACCAAAGTATCCAAAATTTATGGAGACTTTTTTCATATTGTAATGGTAATCCTATTTTGTCCTCAAAGCAGGCTAAATTCATGGACTTAACAAGCTGTCAAAATAATTATTTAGGAATGTTGGATCATACTGACTCCAAAGCTTCCAGAGATGTACCGAGTTAGGTTATTTATTTTTTCTAAATGGGAGTATGAACAGGTCTCTGCATTACCTGAACTGGATCGTAACTTTTCACCACCAGTGGAGAGGCAGAGAACTGTTAGCTTTCAGCATCACTACTTTGGGCACAGGATAGGTAGGCTGCTGAAAAGGCAACAAAGGACAATTATAAGGAAAGGGTTTAGGGTTGAGGATAGATATTTGAACCAAATGTAGCAGTTTCTATATGCATTGGTTAACTAGACAATTAGACAAATGAACCTGCCTGAATAATTTTTACATTTTTTAAAATCATGTAAGGCTTTTGTTTGAGGCACTGTTTTAAATATATGATATTTATTTTTTAAATGTAGACTGAAAATGGGTAAACAATACATTTTTGGTTAGTTCACATATAATCTAATATTTATTCAATCTTTGTAAAATAGATTACATTTCCTAAACTGTATGGAACTCCTGTGACAGCAGAGATGGGAAGGCTGTGTTTACAGCGTTCTCGTCTCACTGTTAGCATGGAGCCGACCGGAGAAGAAAAACCACAGTGGCGAGCTTGCCCGAAGGGGCAGAGTTGTGGATGGATTTGTAAGTGGTTGTTAATATTTTAAATGTTATACTTTGAACGATTGGAAGCCAGTGGAGGGATTGGCAGAGGGGGGTTGCAGACACTGCAATCCCCAGCAGTTGGTTAGGTGGATGAGTCTATCAGCAGCATTCATGATAGACAGAAGGGGGATAGCCTGTGTAGTGGTAGGCCAATGAGAAGGGAGTTACAATAGTCAAGACGAGAGATAACAAGCGAATGGAAGAGTAGCTTTGTGATTTCATTGGTGAGGAAGGGGCATATTTTGGAGATGTTACGAAGGTGAAGGCGGCAGGATTTGCATAGTGATTGGATGCGGAGAAGAAAGGTGAGGTCCAAGTCAAGGATGGCACCTAGCACCTTGGCATGGAGGGAGGGCTGGATAGTTGTGTTATCAATCTCAAGGCAAAATTCAGAGGAATGTGCAGGAGCAGGAGGAAAGAGCTCAACTTTTGACAGATTGAGTTTTAAGAAGTGTTATGACATCCAGACTGATATGTCAGTTAGTAGATTAGTGATACGCAAGGACACTGAGGGGGTGAGTTGAGAGAGTAGAGAGCTATATTTGAGTGGCATCACCATAGAAGTGGTATTGGAAGCCATGTAAGGTTATCAATGGAACAAGGGAGGAAGTGTAGATAGAGAAGGGAAGGGGTCCAAGGCCAGAGCCTTGGGGGACCCCTACAGAAAGAGGATTAAACCATTTGCCTTTTTAAAATGTACTGGATAATGTTAAGCAGTGCAATATTACCCAGTAAATTTTCCCTTATATCTGGACACAGCCAATTAGTTACTTTCCTGCCAGCTCCAGGCCCACAACGCCATTTCCTCCAAACCTCTAGGTAGTGGAGGATGCTTCCTGTGTCATTGACATGCACAGTACAGCAGGGACAGTGCAGACTGAAAAGTGTGTTCTTAGATGACGTTTGACAAGGCAAGATGCTTTCAGATATCACCAAACTTCATTGATATTTTGATAAAATAGATATCAAAATATATATATATATATATTTTTCAATAATGTTTTATCAAAGTTTCAGAAATTTTTACAATAGTTTTAACAATAGTAAAACATACGTCATCACTTCAGAAGAATAGATATGCAGTGCAGTATTTGATCACATCCATGACATCCCATAAAGAATATGCACAATCCATGTAACACAATGAATATAGCGTCACCTATAAGCATTCACCTTTACAATGCCATCAAGCAGTACTCACGTTTCCGTAAGTCACACCCCCAGGGATTTCGACGCATCATTGGTCAGGTACCATTTAGTGCATGGGAAGGGCTTGACAATTTGTTGAATTTCCGCCACAGAGTAAGAGCTACTGATAAAATATCTCCATCTAGAAAGGAAAGGCACAGAGCGGGCGTCTTTATGCATCACTGCATACAGCTTCTCTTTACAAAGCAGCATTTTAAGATCTTTAGTAATCTCCATAATCATTGGAGCCATTGGGAAGTTCCATTGCCTCATTATACACCGTCTCAAAGTCAGAAGGCATAGGTGGGCCCAGTCTGTGCCTTTTCGCCTTGAAGGTCCCAGACCTTCTCCAGAAGGTGCAAGGAAACTAAATAGAAAAAGGGCAGGATCCAAGTCTGGTTGCCAGGAGAGGATGGATTTGATGTATGCAAGAGTTTGTTTCCAGAAGTTGGATATTGAGGGACAACTCCACAAGCAATGATGTAATGTCAGTCTGTGGCCTCCACACTTCGGACAAGTGGAGATCATCGACCTTGCAGAAGAAGACATGACAGCGTCATTCGAAGTGCGGAAAAATGGGACATAGGCTCTATGAATGATCTTGAATTGGGTCTCCCTCCATGTTTCATTTGTGACTACAGATATAATTTTTGCATAGCCCCGGAGGATTTTGTCCAATAGATCCTGGTCAGCAAAGTCCCTTGCCCAGTCACATTGGAGGAGGAGAGAGGATCAAGAAATATTGTTTGAAGTCTAGGGTATGTTGTCGAGATGGAGTATGATCTATCTGAGATTAGAGTGTCCAAAACTGAGGAAGAGAAGAATGCCTCGGGCATTCCCCCATATGCCTTCCAAGTAGGTTTAAATTGCAAATAGTGTAGAAAATCAGTTCCAGGGTTGCGGAATTGTAAAATCAAGTCCTGAAAAGAGGGAGGTTGATATGTTCTTGGATGAAACAGTTGTTGCCAGCAAAGTAACCCCTTGTCTTTCCATTTATGAAAAGCAGCATAATTAATACCTTGCGAGAACATCGGATTCCCCAAGCTAGGACTGTAAGATGACATATACGGGGAAAGTTGTAGCACCTTCCAAGTTTCTTGCCTTGTAATGATGGTGTCTCTATAGAGAGCATTTCGTTGAATGCCCTGGGGTAGCAGGGGATCCTACAATGGAGGATCTCTCTTAAATCTCACGGTGCTATTAGTTCCACTTCCAGGTCTGTACACAGTTCACTTTCATGAATACTCGTGATTCACCAGCTTTTTTTGTTTTCTCACATTATCTAGCCATGCCTAAATATTATGAAAGCAAGCTTAAATGCTATATGATTGAAAACAACAATTTTAGCATACCTTGCGATTAAAGAAAAACAGCAAGAGCTAGGATTCATCAAACAGGCAGGATTCAGCAGTTTTCCTGCCATAGCATTTTAATAAAAAAAAAAATCTCTTTTTGATAAAAATAGAAGCACCAAAGTCATTGCTTGTCATACACCATTTGCATTTGTTTATTCACAAAGGACAGATCAGGGGTCCCAGGTATTTTTTAACTCAGCTTAGTGCACAGCCAAATACCAAATTGATTTAAAAGTCATGAATTTATTGATATACAGTTCATTGTAGTAAACAAAGGCTGAAGACAAGCACAACATCAAAAGAGATAATGCAACAAGTCAAAGTGAAATAGGATCAATAACATTATTTCAAGACCAAAATCCAAATAATGGAATGAAATAAATGACTCACTATTTTGTAAATGTATTATAACATGAATTTGCTGAATTGAATCTGTTTAGGTGATATTAGAGGCTTATTAAAGCTGTTTTGCAATTGTTATATGAATGTATGGTTACATTTTAATAAGTGATTAGGTTGGAAAAGGTCATTTGTTCAACCGGTTCATGTTAAGTGCAGGGTCATCTTCTTTCTCAGATCCTCTCCTGGTGACGGGTGACACTCTAAGATGCCGAAAGTGCCACTGAATATAATGACATGAGCACCATTCTCTGCATCATTACATTGTGAGTGCACGGTTGTCTGTGATGATCCTCCCATAGGGGGCAGGTCCTTAACACCCCGCAGTCACAGTATACCTTCACTCAGTTGGTTTCAGTGATGCTGGAAGCCATTCAACCTGAAGGACATGTAGTAGTCAAAAAAGGCTTTCTAGCTTTGTAAAGAAATTCATTTTCTATAACAAAACGTCTCTTATTAAGTGCTTTTGACTTGGACGGTGCACATGTTACTGCAGAGCACATGATACAGATGTGGAGAAATCTGTGGATACCCATACAGCTCATTGAAACAATGCTTCATTCTTCCTGAAAAATTTGAAATTAAAACAAGGGTCTCATGTATATCTGTATACCTTTGGTATTTCATAGAGTAAGGAAAAGACAGTGTGAAAAGAGATACATTATTTCTTATTTTACAAAGCAATTTTAAAAATGACTTGATAGATTATACATAATTGGACTATAGTGATATTTCAAACTAACTGTACTTAGTATCACACATGTCTTCCATTTTAATAAGTCAGCAAAGTAGAGAGTTGTCTAAGAAGATCAAAAAGAAAATTCTAGACCAGCATGTCAAAGGTGACTACATCTGCAAATATTATTAGGAAGATAAAGGTCCATGAACGTGTAGCCAACGTCCCTGAACGTGGCCACAAGAGGAAAATCAACCACTGTTTGAACAGAAGGAGAGTGCAAATAGCAGAGAGAGAGCCAAAGAAAAACTTTCAAAGAGATAAAAGCTGAACTCCAAGGTCAATGGTACATCAATTTTGAGTGACAGCGGACTCAAAGGAAGACTCCACTCTTGCAAGAAAAACATAGCAAAGCCATACTGGAATTTGCTAAAATAGATATTGATAAGCCACATGGCTTTTGGGCCAGTGTCATCTGGACAGATAAGACAAAACTGGAGCTTTTTATCAAGTTATATCAGCTCTATGTTCACAGATGAAAAAAGTAAGCTTTCAAAGAAAAGAACAATGTACCTACATTGAAACTTGGAGGAGGCTTGGTTATGTTTGGGGGGTTATTTGCTTCATCTGGCACTCGGTGTCTTGAATCGGTGCAGGGCACAAGGCAATTTCAAGACTATCAAGGAATTCTAAGCAAAATGTACTGGCGAGTATCAGAAAGTTCTGTCTCATCGGCAGGTCATGTGTCCTCCAACAGGATACTGACACAAAACACACAGCTAAAAGCACCGAAAATGGCTAAGAACATTCTGGAATGTTTCACTGTTCTGAAGTGACCTTTTGCGAGCCCTGATCTGAATCCTATTAAAAACCTACAGAAATAGCTGAAACATGCAGTCTGGAGAAGGTACACTTCAAATCTGAAACAGCTGGGGCAGTTTGCTCAAGAACACTGGGCCAATCTACCTGTTGGCAGGTGCAGAAGTCTCATTGAGAGCTACAGAAGTTGCTTGTTTGCAGTTTTTGCCTTTTAAATGTTGTGAAACAAAATAGTAGGTTAGGGGTCCTATGACATAGGGGTCTATTCACAAAGCTGCCGAGGGCAGCCGAGTGAATGACCGATCAGAAGTGAAGTGAGCCGAACACTGTTCGGCTATTACATTTGCTTTATCATTTACACTATTTTATTTAATCAAAAATCATAAGCAAAGTCTTATTTTTATAAAACAAATTGAATAAACAATTATGGATACCAATAACTTTTTTCCAGAGAAAACGGTGGGTTCTTTTCACAGAATGGGACCGACAAATTTGTCCACATCTGTATCTGGGGTGTACCTCTTTGGGGACAAGTACAATAAAAAAAATCTATGAGGCTTATTATGGTAAGAACATCTGGTGTAAAGCTCTTACTGACTCCCAGATACTGTTCTGGCAAAACAGAGAAGATATTTTCTATGAAGTATTCTTATAGATGTTAGGGATAGCTTTTGACAATGAATAATAATTCGTATACTATGTATTAATGAAAAGCACATGTTGTATATAGCAGTGATGATTTTAAAATAGCAATGTTTTGTTTCATGTGGGTTAGAAAGCCAACAATAAATGAGAGAATTCATACTCTATAAAACGATACACAATGACAAGAATAAAATTAAAAGGGTACAAAAGAAATGCCTCATTTGAATTGTACTCAATAATGCTCAATACTCAATAATGCTATTCAATAATAATTAAAACATTAAATCTACTAAAGCAAATATGTTTACATTGTCAATATGACCATACATAGGTGTGAACATCATCATTCATCAGAAGAGAATGTATCTATGACAACTGGTGAAGGATGAGTGACAGCTTTTGTGAGACAAATACGAACTTTCTATCCATTTTATTAAATTCATGTCATTTATTAAAATTCTACTAGTTTTGCTTCTACTTTAAAACTAAACTCCCTACATGCATGTAAAGTAAAGTAGCACAGTGAGAGCTGAAAGACTGGAGTGGCAGGAATGATGTTTGTAACATGTATTTAACACTAACTTGTTGAGCCAGAAGTCAAGCTTCATACTTTCTCAATACCGCTACTAGTAATGGAAACTGGTAAGCTTCAACCGGTAATTGGGTCCAGCCACTGTAGCTACTCTCCCTAGCATGACTTTTCTGTTAACTACCCACAGCCCTGCACCATAGCTTAACAGTGGGGAGAAATTTTATTATGTCTGTTGTGAGCATTACTGCAGCAGCAAGTGTCGGTTTTATGCCCAACTATATCAAGTCTGCACTGTTACAATGACTGCTCAAAGCACCAACCACAAATGTACTCCTGGCAAGACCTACAGTATGGTGGGGGTCCTGAGGCATTATGAAACCTGAAGGCCAGTTTTAAAAAGGCTGCTTTGTATACAGTATATCATTAGTCATTTGTATACAGTATATAATTACTATATCATTTGTCATTGTGCATGTGCATTGAATAAGCATATTTGCTTGTTACATATACAGCCTCTGCTTCCTTGTTAATAGTGCTGCATGCCTTGATCCTCCTATTTCACTGCATGTTTCAGTGTTTTCTGGTTTGTACTAGCTAAAAACATCTGTCTCCTTAAGCTTACATGTTAAGAATCAAGAAGGATTAAGATCTCTTTCGTAAAGAATGCTACGTGCCTATTTGTACCCTATGGAATGTATCCATCTATTTAACTATCAATCTCTTAAAGAGGCAAGATCTCTTAAAGATTGCCCATTCATAGCACAGTTACAGAGTCTCCAGGACTAATTAATGTGAATTGTGAATTTTAATGTTAGCTTTACCCCTTCCCCAGCAAGGTATACTCACCCATCAATGCTCTCTTGTTGCATCCCAGCTCCATTGGAGCCTATACTCCCTTACTCTGAAGGAGTGAGGCTTTTAAGTATGGGGGAGCAGGTAACCTCCCCCATGTGACGGTGCTTGAACCTGAGCAGCCACAAACACTGTCATGTGAGTAGGGGCAAAGATGTCTTCCACCCAGGTAAGCTTTGACACAAATGACGCTGGTACTTACCCAGGGTGGGCTCCTGCAACAAGCAAGCAACACAAAAGCGTGAATCCGTGAGTATACCTTGCTGCATAGATCCTTGTAAAATACATAGTTTACATACATCTAGCATAGTTTAGTACATGTGTTATAAAGTGTATTTTATTAAGGACATTATAATTATCCAGAGCTAGTAAAACCTTATTAGATTAGTGCTAAGATATGCAAAGTATATCCATTTTCTGTTCTCTGTATTTCACTTTTGCAATTTAACACTTTTCCAAGGTAATTAGTATTTTATACCTACAATCATCTGTGCAGCGCAAGGCTGGCAAAAAGAAAAAAAAACAATTTACTCAGCAAATTGTAAGAATATTATGAACAATCCCTACATGTTTGTCTGTTGACCCACAGATTTTTTTTTCAACTGGGAATTTCATTTAGGAAAGGAACACAGAATGAGGAGGCAGATGCTGGAGATACATTTATCAAACCTACTGACAGTCTTTGGAGCTGCTGCAGCATGGTCAGGACGATGTCATACAAGCAGCTGCAAAACCTCTCGCTGAAGTGTTCTTGCTGCTCCAAAAATGTATTACAGTGAATGTAAGGGCTGTGTTATAATGATTCAAGCAATTTGTATTCATGCACCAAGAAATTCACTTTGCAATGTTACAGCCATCTACAAAACCCGATGTTTGAGTAGCGCAGGTGCTGATGACCATACAAGTACATGTACTCCATCCAGTTACAGTAGTTACTTGCTGCTACACAATTGTACTATTACTTGGCTCTATGTAGATTTTACTTTTAAGGAAATTAACTCTAAGAGCAAAACCAACATTTAGAACCAGGTGGACAACTCTGGGAAATTATAATGAATTCATCATTTAGTATCTAGGCTTCCATGAGGGTGCAGACTTTGAGAAGAAAAAAAACACGTTTTCTTAATAGTAGAGTGGGAAAGAGAGAACATCTGTAAGGTTTGTATTGCTTAAAGCCCTATCACGCAGTTCTTTAGTCACCCGGTAGTGAGGTTAAAGCTTCTCAACAGGAAAACAGAAGGTAATAAAAATCTGAGGTAAAACCAACAAAAAATTCGTTGAAATAGGGTTAGGCTTAATCCCAGACTATATAGTAGGCATCTCCAAAACATGCAGAAGTCAGTTCTGTTCTTATCAAGCTTTAATTTAATGCTGCCTGGGATTTAGAACAAAGGATAGTTACTTGAATGCCATAGTATTTCTTATCTTTCATGGAGGACACCTAAATATGCGTACTTTTGTTCTATAAGCATGAATCATAATAGCATATTTCCTAAAGGCTACAGGCGTGTTGATAGACTTTACCTCATCCTCATCAAGGGGTGTCTCCTGCCATTGAAATGTTCCCAACCTTTTAAAGTTCCCTGAACCAATGGTCATATTACAGAAACCACATACCTAATCAGGGAAGATACAGCAAATATATTGAACAATCCAAACATCAGTAAAATGTCTGAGGCTAGCTTTTAAATTAGTTCTTCTGCCTGAAAGCAAAATTTCCTGCAATAAAATATCACATTTCATTTGTGTGTCTATTTAAAGGTGATGGTGTTTTGAGACTGTGTCATTCTGAGCCTGCTGAAGGGGTACCCTTGAGGCCCCAAAAGCGCTTGTTACTGAATGGCAATGTGTCATTAAATGGACTTTTGCTGAATTACTTTTGGTGTGCTGGTGACATTTTCTTGATACTATTGTGTTACACACGGTGCCGTCCGTGGTCGCTACAAGCACCCACCTGCCTTTGCAGGTTTACTGTCGTTCCGGTAAGGAGTGCAGCTGGTTTTCTATTTTCGATATGTATAATGACAGCTAATCATAGTCATTGGGAGCACACATCCCCTCTGCAGTGAAGGACCTTTTCCTGACTGCTTATCTAAACGAATAAAAGAAGGAATGTGATTTGTTATTGCTGACCAATTATTTAATAGATATGAGCTCAGGTGCAAACTTTCATGGGTACTGCACTGCCCTTGATGCTTCTCTGCTTCCTTCGATGCCACAAAGGTGGCATTAGATCACTGCTGTATTCCTGACTAGTAGAAAGATCATAGCAGTAGATGATGTTTCCAGATTAAATATCTTGTGCATGGTATCGCTTTAAAAAATCCCAGACATATTCCACTCAACAGTGCTGAAGAAGCTATACAGTTGTGGTGTAGCAGTACATTAGAGGTTTATGATATGTACCATAATTACATCAACACTGGGTCTGGACAATATCTAGGACAGTTATCAAACAACCATGAAACAAAAAAAAAGAGAAACATGGAAATGAGGCTTAAATTATGAAAATGAAATGATGATATTGTTAAGCTCCCGGGCATCGATCCATTGTTGCGTTTACTCATCTGCTCATTCATATGATTAGACGATTTAACGTTAAGATTACCTCTCCATGTGGAATGACTTGTCTAAGATATAGACCTGAAGTCTGATATTGGTTAATTACATCTCTAAAGGGGTTTTCCATCTTAAGATGACTTTAATTTGTTGGCAAACACATGCCGTACGGAAATGTCTACTACTAAACACATTGCTTTTTTTTTCCTCCTAGCTTCCTCTTCTACTTTCCTGTCATATATTTATATAATCAAATAGGGTTATTTATTTGTATTGACCTCTTTTTTGGTGTTGTCTCCTTTGCATATTGCTGTGTCCATAGAGCAGCTTTGTGTCATATGATAGTACATAAAAACAAACAAGTCTGTCTAAACAGTATAACTACATGAAAGAACAGGCTAAAACAAAACAAAACATTTGAAATGGCGTAATAGCTTTTCATATTTTTCTAATGTAAATGGTAAAAATTAAATAGAATATGATACAGTATTTGTCTACAGGAACTGGTAACAATCTATCAATGGGGTCTATTCACGAAGCTGCCGAGGGCAGCCGAGTGAATGACCGATCTGAAGTGAAGTGAGCCGAACACTGTTCGGCTATTCACTTCAGGCTGGTACGGCTAATTTCAGCCGTACATCGGCTGAAATCAGCCTTACATCGGCTTGCTTCGCATGCCGACCCGAAGTGCAAAAGGAGCGGCATTCGGCTCGGCTGTTCTGCTCGGTCCCTCAGAGGTACCGAGCAGAACAGAAAAATAGTTAAAAAGTACAAAAGACGGTTGATAGAAAACGATTGTGCGGAGCTAGCAGTGACAGCTAGCTCAGCCCAATAGTTTCCTATTGTCCGGCAGCTCTGCTGCTGTAAAAGAAAAAAGGAAAAAAAACTCTCCCGGGCGCTCTGGGAGCCTCCCGCTCCCGGCCGCCAAGGAGAGAAACAGGGCTGTGTCTTTTTTTCTTTATTCTGACACGCGATGTCAGAATAGAAAAAAAAAGAGAATTTTATCATTGAAAAGCATTGGGACATTACTATTGGCTATTTCAATTTGCAATAGCCAGTAGTAAACTAGCATTGTATCCGCCCTCTGCTGATGGACCTGATGGGGAACTGCAGCAGAGGGCGGGTACAATGCTAGTTTACTATTGGCTATTGCAAAGTGCTGACTGAAACAAGATATCATATCTGTGTGCCGTTGGAAATTCTATGGTCCTATGTGCATGTCCTATACAGTAACAAAAATTCAATAAATAGCTAGTTTCAAACAGTCCTGAAAAGCATTCCAGACTTCAATTTATAGATCCTGGCAGGGTCATCCCTTTAATGAGGCAGCCTGAGGCTGTTGACGCAGATAGCATCTCTTAGGATCACAGGGAGCGTGGGGGGGCAGCCAGCAGAGAGGCATAGTTGTGTATAGTGGCACAATGCTGCCCCTTTTCCGCCCAGCTCTTAGCAACTTGGAACACTCTGGGGATGCAACTGGATCATGGATCTTATTGTGGAAGTATAGTCATGGTGGTATGAAGTTATAAAGCAGTACTATGGCATTGCTGCTGCTATACTTTTGCTTTAAAAAAAAAAAGCATGCCACATTGAAATGTGTTTAGAAAAAGTTTTCAAATTAATAAATGGCAAAAAATACATGTGACTAACCTCTCCACCATTCTTATGTATAGCCCAACACATACCTAACCAATTTGTCCCTTGTAATCTCTCTGGTAGGGTGCTGCAGTGACAAGCGGATGGTGCCGCATGTATACACAGAAGAGAAAAAGGCAACAGCACACTGATATCTTCCTTATCTATAGGTCTTTATAGATGTTAGACTATCATGGTTTCACAGGAAAACACAACGTTTCACAACTACACCCTTCATCAGAAACGATTATCTAACATCAATAAAGATGTATTGATAAGGAAGATATTGTGGTGCTGGTGACTTAATCGCTTACCTATCCACCAATCACAGAGTGTTCTCTGCAGCGTTATGCAGAGAACACTCTGTAGGACACTGCAGGCTCTTCACAGTGGCCAACATTTTGTAAACAACATGTAAAAGACAGAGTGCAATGTTGCATAAACCAATCATTGCATTGTTCAGAGGATAGTCCTTCTAATAAAGGAGACAGCTTGATGATAGCAGAAAGTATCATGTACTTCTAGTTCAGGGGTGCGCAACTTTGGCCCTCCAGCTGCTGTGGAACTACAACTACAATGAGGCATTGCAAGACTGACAGTTACAGGCATGACTTTGAGAGGCAGAGGCATTTTGGAATTGGTAGTTAAAGCACTGCTGGAGGGCTGGAGTTGCAGGTCTAGATAATAGTTCCTTCGGGCTAAAGATCCAGAAGTGAGTATTTGATCTATGTGTTTTCTACTCCAGATTCTAACCTGTACTGAATTTTCAATGTTGGTTTGTTGGTTTGAGTATTCTTTGAAACAAGTGTTCAGGCTTCAGTTTCAGTATAGAAAACATACACTAATTGAACAGATTAATAATGTTCAGGTGTTATTACTTGGCGTTCTACAAACTTAATTGTGATAAATAGCATTTTAATTCCTGTGAACAGACTCTCAGTCATTGTGTGAAATAAAGAGAAAGGTAATGTGTTTTATTTGTTTAGAGATTTTCCTTAGTTAACTCCAGCAGGAGTCTCCAATAGGTTGTGGTCCTGCTTATCACAAGCCTATATTTTCTACATGGCTTTGTGCAATGAATTCCAATAGCAAACTAGCATTGCACCCGCCCTCTGCTGCAGTTCTCCATCAGGTCCACTACTACTGATTGACAGCAGCCGAGGGCGGGTACAATAGCTAGTTTGCTATTGGCTATTGCAAATTGAAATAGCCAATAGGTATCTAGCAATGCATTCCTATGGCCAAAAATGTAGTTTTTTTTTTCTATTCTGACACGGCTCCATGTCAGAATAAAGAAAAAAAAAGCAGTGCTTCTCTCCTTGGCGGCCGGGAGTGGGAGACTTCCGGAGCGCCCGGGAGAGTTTTTCTTTCTTTCTTTTTTTTTGACGGCAGCAGAACCGCCGGTCAATAGAAAACTGTTGGGCGGAGCTAGCTGTCATTGCTAGCTCAGCACAATCATTTTCTATTTAATTTTTTTCTACTTATGGCTGATTCCAGCCTGAATTGAATAGCCGAACAGCGTTCGGCTCACTTCGCTTTAGGTCGGTCATTCACTCGGCTGCCTACGGCAGCTTATTGAATAGACCCCTAAGTGGTGGGGACACTTTGGTGCTACTACATGGAGTAAAATGAGTCATGATTTGTGAAACTCTCAAGAAAAGGAAATAGTGTAATGTGAACACGTAGGTTTATTCTATAAATAATTTTTTTTTTAAATTGCAATAACTCATAACAAGAAAACTGAATTCGGATTTCATCTATCACTAAAGTTCAATGTGATTGGTTGTTTTGGGCTACGTCCTGCTGCCATTGTCATTTGCACTGCTTTATTGGATAAGCCTTGCACAGGGTGAAGTAGTGGTAGTTAAAGAGATACATAGTTACCTGTAGCTGAGTCAATAGTAAATAGTGATGTTTTTTCTCCAGGTATGATTTCGTAAAGTACTTCTCCAAATATTCCTCCATCTCTGTCTTCAGCTAACACATTGACAACTTCTGTGCCCACTTGAGTATGGCTGCTGATGCTTGTCACATAATTTGTAGTCTCAAACACAGGTGCATTGTCATTTATATCTTCTATATCAACACGAACAAAAACCTGAGCGCTTAAGCCACCCTGTTAGATGTAAATGAAAGACAAGGTTATAAAACTCTATAGAAAAGTGTGTTAGCCTTGAATTAAAAAGAAAACGTGCACATGAACAGCAATTATTTCACACCTTGAATGTTATGCATTTAGAGAAGTAAAGCCAACAACATGCTACACATGGTTTGCAACCTTAAGAGATGAAAAGAGCTCAATAAACAGGGGAAAAAAAAACATCTTACTGGAGCAAGCGGTTTCAGATCTTTGTGTTTAGGGACCATGGACAGATCAAACTGGTACAGGATTCATCCAACAACAAACAAACATGTTAATGTGTATCTAAACCCAACATTTAAAAATCTAAGGTATATTTAAACCCTCACAGAAAAACTTTCCCTTTTTGCTCCCTTTTAGTCTGTTTATTAAACCATCAGAAGCATTTTGCTATATTTGTTTGATATGTGCAAAAAATATCTGTTGATTTGGTCAGAAACTCAGTGCCGCCCCGTGTCCTGTGCATATTTCCTGTGCATGGCTAAGTAGCTGAGCAAAGGGCACCAGGCAGGGCTGATACCACTCAGTTCACAGAAATGCTGGCAGCCCATAACAAAGATAAATGCATTTTTGGCAGATCAATAGGTATTTTTCTGTACTTGAACGGATAAAACATGGGAAAATGTGGATGTATTGGAGAAGTTATGCATATGGTTTTTTTTTTGTAATTTTGTCTTGCGCTTCAGTATATTGCAGCTCACCAGTGCTTAGATAATGTGGCTGCATTCATTTTCTCTGTTCTCTGCTGCTAATCCTGTGACTGATACACTCCCTGTCTCTGGTTGACTATGCCCACTCCACTGTATCTTGGTTGTCATCCAGACTCTACTACAAATATATCTAAATTTTATCACCTCCATTACTTGGAGGATGGGAACATTAGTATCAGTATCAGAAGATGACACTGGTCATGATTTTAGTGCAGCTTACAATAAGTGACAAGGACACTGCATTTCAGCCAAGATCAACAGGTATTTTCTGTACTTGCTAAAACGAATGCAGCCACCACATCTAAGGACTGGTAGGCTGCAATATATAAATGTGTTGTTCTGGGGTATAGATACACTATAGGATGTGTATATGACCTCACACTGCACAAATCCATATCCTCCATGCATTCTCTGGGTCACCCAAAAAATAATAACCCTAAAAAACAACTGTTCCATTTAGCACAATAGGCTTTTCAATTGTCATTGACCTTTTATTTTTTTTTCCCATCATCATCATCAGAATTACAATCATAGCAAAACAAATGATTATCAGCGCTATAGTATATCAATTTTGGGAATATTTTTATATGGACTATATATAAGTTGGAGTGAACATGTTGTATAATTATCACTAAGTATATGCACTTAGAGTTTTATAATATTAGAGATAGCGCAGTGTCTTTTGTTTAATAGAGTTACAATCATGCCATATAAATCACAGAATCACAACATTCTAATCACAATGGGGGGCAGGGGTTATCAAAACTGGAGCAGATGTGCATGGCAAGCAATCAGCTTCCCTCTTCAGTTTGTTCAGTTAAGATTTTAAAATGAAAGAGAGAAGCTGATTGGTTGCCAGACACAGCTGCTCCAGATTTTGTCTGCTCCAGTTTTCATGAATTCCTCTCAAAGTGTGTAAAAAAAGTGCACCTAGCAGAAGTAGGGTGCCAGACGTTGTATGCAAACAGGCTCCTGTGATGGAAGTATGGCCTTGAACAAATTACTTATTCTGGATTCTTACTATGTCAGTTGTGGGAGAAGGCATTCAAATAAATCCATTGGTTTTCCTTATTAAAAAAAATATCACAGCCTAAGGAGTTGTTTTAACTGTAACCTTGGAGAAGTATAAAAACAGTGAGTATTCCAAGATTTGTTCGTCTGGCAAACAGAATTCCCAAAATTTGCCCAATGGGAAAGAATATTATTTGACATTTGCTGTAAATACTGTGAAAGGTAAAGATTATTTGTCAAACTGCCAAGTAGCTATGACTTGGAAGTAGTGGTAAGGATGCTTAGCTTACCATTGTCTCAGTGACAACCTCTACCAGTTCTTTAACCATGATTCAGGAAATGAGTCTTCAGGACAATCCAGAGGATTTTTCTCTTTATATTCTACATACCAAATTTCAATTGGATTTAGATATTTGCATTACAAATATGTTCAATTTCTCACTAGCTAAATGAATGCATATTGGGTAAGTGAGACTGAACTATAAGCATAGATAAAAAGAAATGACTAGGAAATGTACTCAGTGTCCAAATAAGCACAAACCCTATGCAAAAAGTAAAATAAAAAACAACATTTAGCAAACGGCTATTCTGAATGTGTTGTCTGTATTACGTGCAGAATAAATTTGCATGGTTTTAGAACATTTCATATTAGTGAAAATATTTTGCTGTATAAGCAAACATTGTATAAGTTACTAAGGATTCCAAGAGAACTATGGGTTAGCTAGAGAAACAGCTCAGCAGTAGTTACCTGCCTTTTGGCTTGTTTGTCTGACTGCAACCTCAGATGGAGCTATCCAATCATGTCTAAGTTATTTTTCTGTGTATTCAACTTCAGCCACAGAGCTCTCTAAACAAAAGGGTTTTTACAAGAAAGGAGCAAAGGAAACAGAGGAAAGCATGCAAAATGAACATAGAGCTCCATCAGCTGGTTGAATATAGGAGTACATAATATATACATATCCAATACTGATATTTTAAATGGTTCACTTTTTTAGCCACTAATAAATAAAGATATTACATAAAAAACATACAGGGCTTTCTTATAAGAAACTGCATCTTAATTTTAAAGCCTCTGAAGTCTGGCTATAGTGTGTACGCCGTCTTTTGTTCGTGTACATGCAATTTAATCTTCACTGTCCCAGAGTGTCCCTGAATGGCTAACCCGAATTCATATAACCAGAGGTCCTGCACACCGTGGAATAAGGGGTTATAAACAATCTTCAGAGGAAAACCAGCTTAAAAAGCAGAAGAGTGATCTCAGACGCTGATATCCAGCAAGCTTGATGTGCAAAGCCCCTTTCTCTGTTCTTTTCCTCTGATTCCTGACCATTAGGGTCAATTAATGTTACTGAACTATTGTGTGAAGAAAGCAGAATTGGCTAGCTTCACGATGTCCATGTGACATAGTAAGGTGGCTAGCATGATGTAAAAACTAAAAAAAGAATCAGTATTCACATTGAGTTACTCTGTGAAATTTATTTATCTGTGAATCAGAATAACATGGGAATAAAATAATGTTCATGATGTCAAGGATCAAGAATACACATCTGTGATTCATAGATAACCAATGAAAATGTGTTGAGGGCTGCAGTGAGGTCATACAAAATGAAGTAAATAACAAGAGTCATATGCTAAAGGAAGCAGTGAATCTTCCTTCAGCTTCAGGCTCTTGACAATGGCTTTGTAAATATTTCTCTTTTATATTTGATATGCTGAACTGACTGCCTTTGGACCAGCTTATCACCATAGGTCAATCTTGAGTGGAAAACATATGGAGTAACTGTGAGAGAGCTTTTTCTTTTACCTTTCCATCTGTGAATATATGCTGGATATAAGTTAAGATAGTGACCATTATGTTTAATGGGAATATCACATTAACCAAGATCTTAGACTACTTTAACTAAAATTATCATTTGTAACCCATTACTAGATCGTCTTACTGTGGGTTTACAGATAAACAAAAGTAGGCTATTTTATTCTGTAATGCTATGAATGGTGTTATGTCAAGCTGGTTGTAAATGGTGCTAAATTAATCTTCCACAAAGTGTACAGTCAAGTGGAGGGACTAAATGAAAGGGCAAACAGCTGTAAATACAGCTGTTCCACTTGGATGGGCAATCTAGGTCTTATAAAGAAAACAACATTTTCGGGACATCTGAAATGGAACGTTTCAAAAAAAGTTGTAGTTGGATCCAAGTAGCATGTGTACTGACTTTTTTTCAGACAACTCAGCACTTCTGTAGTAAAGCAGTATGTCTGAAATTGTTCTAATCAATGTATATTATAATAGACATATAGAGGGGAATTCATCAAACCTGCAGCAGACAGACTCAGAAGCAGTTACCTATGGAAACCATTCAGCTCATATCTTCCATTTTCAATGCTTGGATACTATGGGCAACTGATCCAGGTCTTGTCTGCTCCCTTTTTAATGAATTCCACCCAAAATATGTTTAGGCTTTGTTTGGGCATCTCAAAGCAACGTATATTTTTCATATTTAAATTTTCAAGCTCCTTTCAAGCTGAGATTTGTTCACTCTGCTTTGAATGTAGCTTATCTAGCATGACAGGGAGAGATAATACGCGTTTCGTCACAGCAGCTGCAACCCCCTGAGGACGTCGACTGTGACGAAACGCGTCGGGGCGGGCCCATTCCATGTGATACCACGATCAGGAAGTACATGCTTGGCGGACGCTGGATTTGGTGCTGTGTTTGACCGGCCGGTTTTTGCTGTTTTAAACTGTGAGTTTTCTATGTTTTTTTAAATATTTTCCAGGGTGCTTGGAAGACGAAAGTCGTACAACCTTACAGTAGAAGCGGTTGCAGGCGGCCCATACACCTGCCGATTATCGTACGATCATGGGATCACCCACAACTATTGTACGATAATCGGCAGGTGTATGGACACCTTTAGTGTATATTAGGCCCCATTCACACCTACAGTATATTTCAGGTGTGATTAGAGATTCCTGTGTCAGGAACTTGCGTTTTCCTGCAGCTGGAATTCCTAATCTGCTGTTTACAAGCGGCAACTATTATAAGATAAGAATTATCATAAGATTATTTAAGAGGGTGTGTTTAGGGGCGGAGTTAAGGCCGGGGCAGGGTAAGGGTTAGGTGGGGCAACTGGTGGCTATTGACTCTTAAGGCCTGGCTAGTAGCTCAGGACTTGAAATTTTGAGCCCTGCTCTAAAGCATTGTGGAATCGAATTTGTAGTAAATTTAGCTATATGTAATAGGACCAGGTACCACCTAGACAACAATTTGTAGTTTTCCAGGGCATAGACATTTTGAGAACAAGATTTTGTTGATTCCCAGATTTGAGTCCATTCCTCTGCTTCCAGAGTTTCGCGCAGCTCCTTGAAGTTTATCTAGGTAGTAATGTAGATAAGGTAGATGTCAAAGTCAAGAGAGATGAGTACAGGAGAGATATTGTTCCATTTGAGTGTAGATAATTCCAATATTCGTATTCAAATGCTTTGAATGAGGAACTAAAGACGAGGGGGGAGTAAAGATGATTGTGTTCATGACATAGTGGGTATCAAGGTTTTAAAAGAGCTTGGAATGGTAGTGTTCAAATTGCTCCTGAAGAGCAGTAAAGCTTTTAATGACTAAACCTGCAAACAATTTATATCGACAAACCCTAAAGATATGAAGATTTTTAAAGCCTGGAGTGAAAGAAAGGTTATAGGCAACCAAATGTAGATGTAGGTTGGGGGACATTCAGTTTTTCATATATTTAATATCATCACAGATTTTTATTCAGTAGGATGTAATGGGATTAGTGATGTTTTACCAGTCTTTACCTATAGCAGGCTTTCCATTCTAAGAAGGTGTAAGTCAGTAAAATGAATGCTAACCCAGAAGGGGAGTTTGTAAGTAAAATTATATTTCATAAGCTGGACCAGCTGCGATGCTTAGTAATATTTGGAGCTATGGGGGACTCCCAAGCCTCCAGAAAGTCTTAGTAGGTAAATTGTGGCATTAGGAAGCCTGGGTTTCTTGTTATGCCAAATAAATGTATTAATCGTACATTGTAAGAACTGAAGAATATGAGAAGGAACCTTAACCAGAAGGGCCCAAAAGGAATATAATAGTTTTGGAAGTAGTGTAATTTTGAAAGCTGCTATACATCCAAAACAGGACAAATTGTAGCGATTCCAGGCTGTAAGAGGTTATCTGGCTTTCTTTAGCAATGCTGGGTAATTTGCTGAATAGAAAAACTTGTCTTTAAACAGAGTAGCATCCGTCAGGTTTTAATTTCTGTATGTGACTCCGGAGGGTAGATATTGTATCTCTGTTGGCACAACTTCAGCCTCTGTACATCTGCAGTTATCACAGAAAATGCTATTAACATCAACCAGCTGGATATATATTTTTACTAGGGTTGCACAGATACCAAGTACAGTACTCGGTACAAGTACGAGTACATGTACCGATACTTTTGAGCTCCAAGACTACACTAGAGACAAATTAAAAAGTTAGGAGGCAGCTGTCATTTGTAAGGAGCACACAGAGCTCCTGGGATTTGTACATCTCTGTTTTAATGTACGATTTTGTTTTGATAAATATAAATAAAGGGATGCACAGATACCAGTTTTGCAAGTAGGAGTACTGGTACTTGCCAAGTACTTACAAGTACGAGTACTGATACATTTTTGTTTATTGTCATGTGACAGTTTTTCTAAAACAATACAGACTAATGATTTCAGGACAGTGGTGGAGTGCCAGAGCCAGGTCCCAGCTGCAACCGCTGCAACCCAGGTAGTTCTCATGAAAATGCCAAATTTTTACCTCATGCTGAGTGATCATGGTGAACATACATTCAACCTGTAAACCACTTCCACATCAGTGTCCATGAATAGTACATGCAAATGGGCTAATAATCACACTGTATCTCTTCTCAAACTGACCATAAGTCCAGCCAGTAGCCACACAAGTAAAAATTACCATCTGCCATTTTGGGTATTGGCTTTGTGTAATATAAAAACAATCAATGATGTCTCACATCTGCAGTGTAATAAAGAGAAGATTCAGTAGAAGAAAATCCACTAAAATATGTACCAGGATTATCATACAGTTGTAGGCAGATTTGTTTACATTAGGACATTTATTATAGCATGCCAATGCAGCAGGAAGACTGTTAATGTTTATTATGGCAGGTATGCAGTTTGTCAGTAGAATTTATGAGGTCTGTCAGGTTTAGGGGTTCTGAGGAAGCTTGTGTTAGCACTTTTCAGTGTTGATTAATTATATATACAAACGTTCCTCACTTCTCCATTCATTAAGACAACTGCTGGTAAAAGATAATGTTTTATAGCTGCATAAAATAAACAACCCTGTATGTGTGTTTTTATGTAATAAACAGGGCTCATCAAATAATATAAGCTGCTAATATAACAAGCACATGCATATACCGAGTAATTACAAGATATACTCCAGCCAAAATTTAAAACTGAATTGCACACAGGGAGCATAGCATTCATAATAATATGTTCAGATTTTCAACCAGGCACAGCTGTACTGCACCCCATTCCCCCCTGCATGTTATGCTTTCTGACAGCTGAAGTTTACTTTTCTATCCTATTCCGAAATAAAAAAATTAACCAATCTAGATGTTATGAAAATCATTTTGACTGGGTTTTGAAAATGCTGTTTTGGTTATTCGGGAAAGAAGCACGCACTCTGGGGCTCTACTGAAGTAAAAGACCTTGGCTTTTTCCATTCTAGATTTCTTTGCCTCACCTAACTGCATGCACAATTTCTAGAACCAAAGAACACTTTATCATGGTTTCTCCTTTCTTACTTTTCAGATTTGAAAATGGTGAACTAATTGCTTGAAGAAGCATGATAATCTATATATTAGGGATAGACCGATACCAAGTACAGTACTCGGTACAAGTACAAGTACAGATACTTTTCGAGCTCCAAGACTAGACTAGAGAAAAATTCCAAAAGTTAGGAGGCAGTTGTCATTTGTAAGGAGCACACAGAGCTCCTGGGATTTGTACATCTCTGTTTTAATGTGTGATTTTGTTTTTATAAATCTAAATAAAGGGATGCACCAATACCAGTTTTGCAAGTCCAAGTACCGATACTTGCCCAAGTACTTAAAGATGCAATTAGTGATACATTTTTTTTATTGTCATGTGACAGTTTTTCTAAAACAATATCAACTAATGATTTCAGAACAGTGGTGGAGCACCACAAGCATACAAGCATCGGTATCGGTGGAGTACTGGTACTCGTGCAAATACTCCGATACAAAAACCGAGTACCTGTGCCGCGTCCGCCATCTTCAAGGACCCAAAACCGCCGCACACAGGACCTCCATAGCATCTTCAATGAAACAAGATGGCCGCAAACTCCTCCTCCACGGGCGAACGGCCGAAAGTAAACTCCGCCTCCAAGTCCACCCACTATGGGGATACAAGCCTTAGTTAGCAATGGCATGATCTAAATATTTATTTCATTATTCAATGCCTTTTTTTTATATTGTAAATTTTATAATATAAAAAAAGACATTGAATAATGAAATGAACTGAATATTTAGATCAGTGAATATTTAGATCAGAACAGTATATTATTGTATAGTGTGGCACAGCTATATCCAATTCTGTATACCTGGCTTTATATTATAAACTTTTTATAATATAAAGCCAGGTATGCAGAATTGGATATAGCTGTGCCACAATATACAGTGTTCTGGTCTGGAGTCTGGACATGTGCTCATCTATTTTTCCCACTATGGGGATACAAGCCTTAGTTAGCAATGGCATGATAAATATTCATTTCATGTTCATGTTCTTCATAATATTAAGACACTGGCCTAAAATCATGATTTTGTATTGCTTTAGAAAAAATGTGACCTGTCCCTTTAAGAAAAAGTATCTATAATTGGTATCGGCGAGTACTTGAAAAAGTATCGGTACTCATACTCGGTCTTAAAGAAGTGGTATCGAAGCATCCCTAGTGTATAGAGATCATTGTAAGATCTTTATTGCTCCCTCTCTCATGTCTCAACTCCCTAGCAATACCTGGATAACAGCTGTGAAAAATTTACAGATCGCTTTTACCTTCAGCAGTCTGTGTCTGTGATTACTCTGACTGGCTATAGTAACATCATCCTTCCTGTCTCAAATGGCTAAAATGTTTCTTCATCTGGCTTTCCCATATATTTACAAATGTAACAACCAAAACAGTTTTATAAAAATACAATTTTATTAGAAGGAAAATGTTATTAGGTCCTTTTTGCTAAAAGGTGGATGCTAAACGACCAGAAGATGGTATGATGGCAATTTCCAAATAATCAAGTGATCCTCAAATGTATAGCCAGATTTATAGCAAAAGCTAACTGCTGTAGCATCCTGTAACATGTGATCTTACCTGTCTGTTATCTTTTATATGTATTTATATACTGTACATATAAATATGATCAAGTCGAAATTGATATGGACAATCTGATGTTTGCATCCTATATTCTCTAATTTTAGCTGTGGCTCCAATGCCAATAAATATATCTGGATATTATTAAGCTTTATAACAAATGTTTCATCTGTTGGCATTATTATTTTATATACTTTTCCAATGTGTTGCAGTCATTGCAGACTCTGCCTACCCTATGATGGCTCCAGTCTCCCTCTTTTTACTCCAGTTGTAAATATTCCCTAAGCATCTCCAGTAGTCTAACTTCTAAAGTGTAATTACACACTATTAGATGTGAGTACTTGATGCTGTCTGCCTGCAATGCAACAATAAATTGTAAAATAAAGTAATTTATATTTAATTAATGTTTCCTCATATACGTTATGAAGAAAATGTACTTTACCTAAAGTCTGTGCTGTGTACCTTCCTCTCTATCTGGGTACTGTTTCACCACATTTAAACTTTCAAGCCAAGTTTGAATCAAAATAGTGACCGTAAGAAAATTTTTAGTAACAACATTTTGAATCATCAGAATAGAAAAAAAACAAAAATGTTTTGCCCATTGGAATGCATTGCTAGATTCCTATTGGCTATTTCAATTTGCAATAGCCAATAGCAAACTAGCATTGTACCCGCCCTCTGCTGATGGACCTGATGGAGAACTGCAGCAGAGGGCGGCTCCCTGGTTCAGTGTCCCTGGTTAGCTCCCTGGTTCAGATCAGTGTCCCTGTTTAGCAGGTAACCAGGGACGCTGATCTCTCTGCAAGTGGCCGGAGCCAGCCGTAAGATCACGGCCGGCTCCGCCCAGCTGTCAGAAGCAGGCTGTCGGCCAGCCAACCCCCAAGTGTTTGTGAGAGGCAGCAGGAATCAAATAGTCAGTCTGTTTGGGAATACCTCTCCTGCACAGCAAACAAGCACGGTATGGGGTTCCCAGATCACCAAAATAATAACAAAAGGGAGCAGAGTGTACTATAAGAATGTCTGAATGGAAGAGTGAACTACTGAGCAAGTAGGCTATAATCCCTGTATGCATTGCAAGGTTTCATATTCAATTCAGAGCGGACTGCACATTTTATTGTTACCTTAACCAGTAGTTCTTGTCATTCAGATTATGTTGTGCTTTCCTCTTTTTGTTTCTCTTCAGATGCAAATATTTCTAAAGTGAGGCTTTGAGCTTCCCCTTATTGAAAAAGGTTAATGTTTTTAGCATATATTTACAAATCTCTTTTGAATTAGAAAAAATGACCTGACATTATACGAAACATCTGTTATTTTTCATGTATTACTGTCTCTTTAGCATATACAAAGATCAAGCTGCTCTGCAATCACGTAGTAATTAATTCAGCAGAGCGCTTGCTTATGTTCAGTCTAGCGGTATAATTAGTTAATGTACATTAGTTAACTTCTATTTCCTGGCCTATTTCAGATAAAGGTATACACTAAAGTATCCTATACTTATTGTAAAAGAAGAATACAGAAAGTAAAATGAAGAGTTGTGTTCCCCTTAGTTCCATCCTAATATAGAGATTTCAAGTTCAGAATTATAATACATAATGTTGAATAGTTTAGAAGGGAGAAGATATAAATGCCGGTGTTGTAATTTAAATAAAATGTTTATCTGTAAAATAAATAAAGAATACATTTGAATGATGGGCCTCTTGAAGATGGCTGCCACATTAAAGGTTTCTATCTCAGTGTTTGGTGTCCCTCTTCCTCGCAGTCCACAAGTTTATACCATCTCTCCCTTCCCCTGGGAATGCACACACACACATTGAGGGGAATTTATCAATACTGGAGTAGACAGAATCTGGAGCAGTTGCCCATGGCAACCAATCAACTTCTCTCTTCAGTTTCTTCAGTTAAGATTTGAAAATTAAAGAGAGACGCTGATTGGTTGCCATGAGAACTGCTCCAGTTTTTGTCTGCTCTTGTTTTGATAAATTCCCCTCATTGTGTTTTTATAAGAATTAAACAATTTTTTTAAATTCCCTTCAGGAATAATCATGTGGGCCTTTGTCGCTGTCCTCACTATTATAATATGAGGCCAAATATTGTGACATCATCAACAATAAAATGGATATTACTATTTGTTTTAAGATATTGAAGATATTCTTTTGTATAAAACTGCCTATTATATAATTTCCAAGCTAAGTTTAATCATATCTGGTTTTTACTGAACACATTAAATATTTTATTCTAACAAGCAAAATCTGGGAGTACATATACAAAAAAATGTTTTATGATTTTTGATCTCCGTACTTGACTTGTTCCATTATGTCAAATGAAGCTCTAAATTTTGCCTTGGGTTGCAATTACATTGTGTTTTTGCTAAGCCAATACTGAATGTGTGTGAAAACTGGCACATAGATTTACAATAAGATGTTTTTGCCATCATGAGGCTTCAATGGCAACCATACTACCAACAGAGGAATCAAAGCTGTGTTTGAAGAAAGAATGAATATGTGTGTTTAAATATATTTTGGGTGGATTGAAAGTATGAGAATTACAAATAATATTACTGTTACTTTATGCCTTTAGTCTTGGTAAACAAAAACCTCTAAACATAATAAATATAAAAAAGGTCTGTATTTCACATCAAATGTTATACTTAGAGACAGGTAATTTCAGTTGGTCACCTAGATGAGATATGACCCTAGCATTATCTGCTCGGGAGCTAATGTTAACTGTTTTAAAAAATAAATAAAGAAAATTAAATATATATAAATATCATTAACATATATATTTTAAAAAACAACATATCTAAAACCATCTACTTGCAAACTGCTAGTGGACCCGGTTTTTAAAGATCAAATCACTTTTACCCACAGCAATTTAAATATAAATGTTTTTAATACAAGCTATAGCCCTAATGTGTGCCCTTTTACCCAGGACACAGGCATGTTTTAAAAAATATTTATCTAGCAAATTTGTTACCTCAATGGCCTATGTTGGCAGGCTTTGGACAGGTGACAAAGGCATCAGTTTGACATCAGTGTCATAATTCATTGACAGGTACATTAGATCTGTAGTTGACCCCAAGGTTGCTTGGATTTTACCTGCTTTAATCTGGTTTTGCGTCCCCATAGACTTTTATGGAAATAAGAAATCCCCTAGTAGTAAATAACAGTGCATGGCACGGGCCCTAACTCAAGCCCAAGTATTCGCTTTCTGATAGTTACAATTCAGTGGCAATGCTGGCACATTGCCTCCCCCATCCCATGCCACCTAATGTCTTCCTCCCTGGCTGTGTACCCTCATCCTCTGCTGACTAAAGGTCCCTACTCTACGTGAGGCAAATTAGAGAACCTGCCTATTGACTATTGCCTGCAGCCAAATGCAACATGTTTGTGGGAAGCATACCGGAAGAGCAGACACTCTATATTCATCGGCTAAACTTAAGGAAAAATTACCCTTGCTTCACTTTTAGCCAGATAATCATACCACTAGCAGGGGGGGCAATTTTTAGTTTACTGACACCTGCAAAATGAGTTTCATTTCAAATAATGTATAGCTCATTTTTTAATAGTTAGACAGCCATTCCAAACATTTCAGCCATATAGTATATTTCCAGACAAATAAATACAGTAAATAAAAGACCTTATTTTTTATTTAATGGGATGTTTTGACAACCATTTTGATAATGTCTTATGGGACATGAATCAATGAATGTTGACCAATATTCCACAAAAATTGAATCTAAACAAAATGACATTTGCAATGAAAATGGTAAGTTTTAAAATATATCCCTTACTGTATTTTATCTTCGTAAACAGGTAGTCCCTGTTGAGGTGCTATGGGTCAATCAACTCACAAAAATAAACACCACCTAACTACGGGCACTTAGCTTGTAGATTGCTGTTTTGAAACCAATCACATTACTCCTTTTATTTCCTGTTTACCTGTTATATTTCAGGTCAGGTTTACCTCTGGTTGAATTAAGAGTTCAATAATCAGCTCTTTGATATAAGATACGTAAGTTGACATGTAGACAAGTTCCAATTATTCTAATAATATGCAATAATCTGTGAGAAATTACCAAAAGTAAAACCATGAATTGTGATGTGTAGTTTTTAGATAACTCAATTACAGTTTATAAGCTTACCTGGTCTTGTGCCTTCACCAGAAGGCCATAGCTCTCAAGATCACCTTCTCGGTCAATATCTTGTGACACACATACACGACCTGAATCCCGATCAATAAAAAACTTCTGAGATTCCTTCAAGTTATAAAATTTCTCATACAAAAAATAATGAACTTGACCAAAAGATCCCGAGTCGGCATCTGTTGCTTTCACCTGGAGAGACACAGAAAAGATGTCTTGTATAAGACTGAAACTCTTTTCAGAACACTGCATTAAAAGGAACACATTACATACTGAAACAGCAATAATTGTGCGTTGTATAGAAAACAATGGGGCTAATTTCTGAAACCTCATGCACATCTAAGTTGAGCTGTAGTCCCTTATGACCAATCAAATATAAAGTTCTATCTTAATGCAGATGGAACAAATAACTGTTAACACTTAGTTATCAAATATCATTCTTTTTTGTTCTAGTTTTCATAATTCAGCCCCAGTATCTGTTCAGAAGTGAATGTAGATGTAATATTCAGACATCTGTGTTTCAAAATCATTTGTAATAAATATCTGTATATCCCGTGCATATATACTAGAATACATTTTAGATTAGGAATACTTTGTAAAATACAATACACAGTACACAATGTAGAAATTTTAGTAGTCCAAAAGTACAGGTATCTTTTTCTTTATTATTGACATTATATATGAAGATTCACCTTGTAGGCATCGTAACACACAATTATTATAGAAGCAAACATGCAGCTACAGTAAATGTTTTCCCATATGGCATTTTATAAGCTCTTGTTATCCCTTTATCATCATTCTTCTATTAATCCTTATCCTTTAAACCCATTACTTCCTCGGTGATGCTAAGCATCTGAAGTGTAACAAATAAATCAGATGCCCTTAGCAAGGAAAACTTCAAACTTGTGTGCTTGTTCTGAGACTTGAGGTTGATTTACTAAAAGAGTAGAGGCTTTTCACTTAGCAAAGCTTTTGTTCAGCTTAACCAGTGTGTATTTATGTAGTTTAGTAAAATCAGTAAAGCTGTGTTAATTTTGAATACCCAATCATGTGCAAGGGAAATTAAAAAAAAAGATTTTTGCTTCTACATGTATACACAAACGAACACAGCTTTACATTTTTCACTAAGCTAGTAAACACTCACATTACAAAGCAAGGAGTCTATATTCCTTTAGTAAACCAAAGTAGTGATTCACTTTGCAGGAAAGATGATGGAAGAGAATGGGCACTAGGAAAATGATAGTTTGATAACTAGCAGTTTTAGAAGGAGTCAGGATAGGCAGAACAGGTATTTCTCCCATGTCAGGTCTGCTTTACTTCATACAATGCTGTTCCACACCAATTTACTAGAAGATTGAATATTTTTTAAGAGTTGCATGAGAAAACACATCAAGTGTTGTCTTCTGGAAATATTTGGTATTATTTCATTATTAAAGTGACATTAAAGGATAATTTTTTTCCCTCCCCCCCATGTTAATGTCAACACTTACCTTAAAATGATGTCTCTTAATCCGATATTCCTCTTCTTTCCCCATGTTTTCATCTGTCCCTCCAGCGGTGCGGCGGCTCTCCGATCCAGCGCGGACTCCTCTCTGCTTACAGGCACTTCTGATCCAGCGGTGTCTGCATGCGGGTGCACGCGTCCATAGGCTTACCTTGCGTCTCTGCTCGTCTCCCAGCCGAGAATCCGAACTGCACATGCGCCCGCCCCAAGATCCTTTGCGGCCGCACAAACAGTTCTGGACTCTCGCCGCGGGAGTGCGCAGCGATAATGAGGTCAGTCAAAACCACTGTTTAAGCGTTTTTTGTTTATTTTTAAACTTTTTGCCTATATATATAGGCAAAAAAACGGGAGGCTTTAGAACCCCTTTAAACTCAGGTTTTACAGCAACCACACTTATTTTGCTGTTCAGCAGTAAGACACACCATCTAAAATGAATCATATCATATAAGGAAACCACCCAAAAAAAGATTTACAAAATCTGGCAACCATGGTTGGATTCTTCCGCTTCTCTTCCGTTGGGGCCCTCCCCTCCAGTGATGACTTTGTAAATTCTCTCATGTTGCATGGGGAACTAACACTCCCTCTTTTTCTTGTTATTTCACTGGTCAGTACATACTGTTTCGGCACTGAGCGGAGTATGGAGAGCTTAAGAGTGTATTTATGTGTGTGATAAGGATGTGTTGCAGATTTAATAAGTATGTGTTCTGGTATGTAAGTTTTTGGGCGATTTGAAGTTACTGTTACCTCCCCTCTCCCATCTCTGGTCCGTCCCCTCTCCCCTTTCTAAGTTCCCTTCCCTTATCTCTTCTTCCCTCCCCTATATTCTCTCTTACCCCTCCCCCTTGTTTTTTCCCTTTTCCTAGAAGGATGTTTAGTTATGTTGCATTATTCTTTTTATAGGGCTCTGCACAGTGCCATTTCTCTGGTATCTTCTCCTAGTGGTTGCTAATACTTGTTGCTAATCTCATCTGAAATTGCATTATGATAGCAGTAAAAAATACACCGGCGGGGAAAAAAGTTTGAACATATATATTTATATAACCCCCAATTTCCTTACAGGAGAGTGTATTGTCAATCTTTTTCTGTAGAGGTCCCTGGGAATGCTGAGTATCCCAAATCCCATGAGAAAATGCCTCGGCACAGTGCAGGGAAGTTTTCTCAAGGCATCTGGGATCCTTATCATTGGCAGGATATAATTGGTGAAATCACTCTCACAAAGGTACCGCAGGCAAAAGCTGGGGGTAAGGTAAGTATTTTATGTATACTTTTTGTTTTTCCCATAGGTGCATTTTTTTACTGCTCTCATACTGGGATTTCAGACGAGCAAAGGAGACCTGATGTAATAAGTGGACCTTGCCTTTAAGTGCTAGCTAGTTTTCTCTATGAATTCTCTTTCTGGTTGCAGTGCAGTCCAAGCTAACTTGATAGGAAGATTAGATATTTATCTCGTGTCATAGTTATGCAAGCTTCACAACAAGAAGTAAAGAATATGGCATGTTTTATTAAGTAAGTGTGACTAGTGTGTGATTCAGGTCTCCAGCAGTCCCCCATTCCCCCTGCACATGACTCTAATCAACAACACTCATGCTCCCTTAGCAGCGTTGTTAATTGGAGCACTGTTCTGGGGCGTGCCCAATTAAAGCTGGAAAACCAAGACTTCAATTAGGCTTTAAAATGCAAGTAGTTAATGTATATCTACTGAATAATTGGCGTACAAGCGTTTTATAGTCCAACCACAGAAAAGAAACTTAAACCACAGTATTTACTAGCAGCAGAGCTCTCATTAATAGTGCCACCCACCCATTTCTTACACCAATCTGTTTATTGTACAGCCATTGCTATACCAACTGAAACATTATTTATAGAAGAAAGAATCAATAAAAACACCACACATGGCTATCTGGAAGAAAGAGACTAAATGTTACTGAAGAGGAAAACAACATTATACCTAAACTCTGCTATTAAAACATACCAGCAAATATCACCAATCACCCAGCTGTGTTACAAATGTCCCTGAAAAGTATATCATAATGCATGTTTCGGTTTCCAGTTTGTATCAGGTTTGCTTCAGTGTACTTTTGTTTATTCGAGTATAATTTTAGTCCTCTGACTATGAGCAGATGTAGATGGCAGAAAAAGTAAATGCTTAATGTCTACAGGAATGATATATGCAAGTTCATTATACGCCTTGTTTACTGATTATTTATCAAAGCACATAATTTCCACATTCCAAATAGAGTGAGCATTAGCTGAATAATTCATACCACCTTTATTTTAGAGGCTAATAATAGCATTTATACTCACATGTGACATGTCTGTATTGGTAATGATGCTCATGTTATACCAATACCAATGCATGACATTTAAAAAATCGCAGTAAATATGAAGTATATACAATATTAATAATATACTGTATGACAGGGCTCAATTTGGGTCTCCAAGTACCGGTCCGCGGACCAACTCCAGCCCGAAGGAGTGTATTATTTTGTGTGTGCGGGGGGAATTTTATTATTATATTTGTGCGGGGGGTGTAACGTTGAGAAGTGTATTATTGTGTTTTAAGCTGGCCATACACCTTACAACCATTGCACGACTTTCGTTGTGCGATGGTTGTAAGATCATTAAAATTTCGTACGATCTGCCGATCTTGGACAGACAGATCGTACTAGCGATAATCGCAAGCCCTCCCCGCTGAAGGGAGGGCTTCCGATCATTGCAGTGCTGAGCACTGATCGAGCAGTGTGCGCTTGCGCACACCGACCTGTGTGGCATTCGTCTTCTGACCACACCACCAACCCGCCTAAAATCGTACGATTTTTGGCATGTTTTCCAGCGTGCTTGGAAGACAAAAGTCATATGACCTTACAGTGAAGCGGTCGCACGCTGTCCATACACCTGCCGATTGTCGTATGATGGCGGGATCACCTGCAACTATCGTACGATAATCGGTAGGTGTATGGGCACCTTTAGTGTATGTGTATATTAGGCCCCATTCACACCTACAGTATATTTCAGGTGTGATTAGGGATTCCTGCGTCAGGAACTTGCGTCTTCCTGCAGCAGTAATCCCTAATCTGTCGTTTACAAGCGGCAACGATCATAAGATAAGAATTATCATCAGATTATTTAGGAGGGTGTGTTTAGGGGCGGAGTTAAGGCCAGGGCAGGGTAAGGGTTAGGTGGGGCAATTGGTGGCTAGTAACTCTTAAGGCCTGGCTAGTAGCTCAGGACTTGACATTTTGTGCCCTGCTGTATGGTTTTGTAGCCAGTATTTTGCACTCTAAATACAGGATTTTTGTATACTTTTTTTTGGACTTTTGCACACTTTTGTACCAACTGTATGTTGAAATACAGAAACAGATTTAGAATAATATAAAGTAATATAAAAAAAAGTGCTAAAAGAGTACTCTTTGTATGAGATGTCTATTACACTGAATGCATTAAGCTAAAAAAAACAACAAAAACTTAATAGAGTTTAAAAGGTTCATATAAGCTAATACTGTGTTTTGAGTTCCTAATGAGCAACACAATTGACTTTTTAAACTAATTCTTCCTAATGTTGCCTGTGATTAACAGTTCATGTGCTTGGCAAAGCACTGAATTAAGAGTTTTTGTTAAAACTTTAAACATAAGTTCTATTAACTCAATGTTCACTTAGTCATGAACTGTAGTTCCCGAATAAAAAATGTTCAGTAATTTGAACAAGCTAAAACTACGACAATTCAATATACTGTATATGTTATCAAAATAAAGATATGGGGAAATTTAAAGGGTATGTATTGTAGAGGAGACAGGCAGAACTGGTATTGGCAGCAGTAAACTATGCACGTGACAGGAACACCCAGGAACAGTGCAACTAGGTTTTTCCCGTACTTGTATCTGCTTTGTACAGCAGGTCCATATCATAAAACAAAACATCTGCTTGTCTGACACTGATTGAACTCAGGTCCATTCCTGACTAAAAGGGGTACTCCTAATGGTTTTTAAAAAGCAAGCAGGCAGGGGTGGTATCAAATAGTCTCAGCAGTCAGCCTTTTCATCCAGCTCCAGGCCCTAATAGCACAGACAGTAACTGAGAGCATCTAGCATTGATCACTTGACATGTAAAAAGGCCTTGGACAGCTGAGAGAAAATAGTGAGGTCCAGCCAATCGATAAAATGTGGATTAACCTAGGACTTTTTACACCCAAGGTTCTTCAAAGATTTTGGGCTCTGGGACCCAAACAAGAACTTAAGTTTTTTTCCTGCATAGCCGAGAGAAAAACTGGAGCCCTTCATCATGTGTAGGTGAGAAACCTAGGTGACATGTAAACAATATCCACAATTCTTTCCAGCTAGTCTAAGAGGCTGCAATGCATACCCAATTCCTTACAGCTTTTAATGCTTGTTCCCTGTGAGCACTTCTAAATACAAGACAGGGGAGCCATTATGGCTCTTACTCCCAATCAGCTCTGCCCTGGCTGATCAATTAATTACTGCCTCTACATTGGCTTGTACTGTCAGGAGGCCAGTTATTTCATCTCTAGCAAGTCTTAGCTCTTTCTTTAGTTTTCTTTGGCTTTAGGCTATACAAACAAAATCCACTTTATATAATCTGGAACAGCTTGCCTAAGAACTCTGATTCATATATTTATTGTATTCTCATCATTTTTGTCTATCTCTTTCTACTTTTTTAGTCTATAGTTTATTTGAGATCATGATAGGACAATGCTCTTGAAAAATGTGGACCTGGCCACATTTAGCTACTAAGCATAATGTTTAGTGTTCTGCATCTTGGTTAGCCTATTGGCAGTGGTTTACAGTTTTTGTATTTTTGTTATTTATTTTGAGAGAGAGAGAGAGAGAGAGAGAGAGAGAGAGAGAGAGATAAATTATTTGTTTGGAGTGTGCAGTCAGGTATATAAAAAAGGATATACAGTGATTGCATTAACAATATATTTAATATAGATAATTAAGTAATGAGATTTAGTGATGCTATTGTATACATTCAATATAAGTAATGCACTGATGGTAAGGACATTTCATACACTGTTTACACAAGATCTTTACACAAAATAATTATGGTATAATTTCTGCTAGATGTGAGTGATGTTCAAGTTTGTTTTTAAAATCGTAATTACTTTTGCAGCATGTGTGTGAAGATCCAGCAGATGTTCCTCTAACAATTTCCCCTTTTAGCTTCATTCTACAGCTGAGAGTGCCCGAGGATTCTTCCTGATGTCATGGGCCCATTATCAAATTCTAACAGTAGGGGATGTTAGAAGATTGCATAAAGAACTTTATGCCACTGGGACTTCACATTGCTGGTGCATAGATAAATATTATTTTATATTTTTATTAAACAAAATGAGTCATTTTAGTTAGGCACCTTAAAAAAAACTAAATATAACAAATAATGGTTTAGATTGTGTATAGGTAGTTAGAAATGGAAAATATATATATTTTCATATAAATTTTGAACTGATGGCTACTCAATATTATATAGCTCCATTCATTCGGATTGTACTATATGTGGAATTCTCACAGTACCAATGAAGAGATACTTACTAGGTAAAAAAGTTTATTTAGGATGACATAGTGGCTAGACAGTCTTTTTCTTAAATTTGGAACAGCAACAGGAAGCACTGACAACTGTGGAGAGAGGTGATATCTGAGGTCAAACAACACCTGAAGAGGAATCATAAGTGATCTCATATGGAAACCCTAAGTATGTGTAAGAGGCAGAATATCAATTATATAGGCTCAAGTGGCCTGAGTTCATTTGGCTGTCGCTTTGTGACTTTTAAACTTGAACACTATTTATAATTAGCTAGCGTCCTTTTGGTTACAGGCAACGACACAAGCATAAGGCTCACTACTTGGCTGCATGCCTGTTCAACAGACGCACAACAAAAGGGTTTCATTAGGATTGTAAAACAAACAAAGATCTTATTGGCTCCATTTAAGTCCCACAGATGGGGATCAGGGCATCTGACATTTTACAAAAGACAGAATGTTTTCCTGAGTAAAAATAACAGAAATTTTGGAGTGGTCCAATTACTTTAGTTTTCTACTTTATAATGGCATCTTAAGTCTCGATTTGTTACATAAGTGATCAGGTCACTTTAGCCAGCAGAATGTAATCTTTTGATTTTGAATGTTAACTGCCGAGGCGTTGACTATCATTGTTTAAACCACTTCACCTCCGGAACAATATTTACACTTTTTTGCTCAAATGTTAAAATCTGAATTTTTGGCTAGAAAATTATTTCAAGCTCCCAAACAAATATATATTTTCTGAAAACAGAGACCATGCAGAAGAAAGAAAGAAGTATAGAAGTTACAAATTTGTATGTTGCATGATAACTGTATATTACGTCTATGTTTTCTGGAAAAATACACTAAAATGATTTTTAGTGCACACAAACACAATTTGATCCCCAATAAATAGATGCCAAGTATGTCAAGCCCCTAAACTATGTGTGCCCACAAAATGGTGAAAAATTACATACCCAAAAATATCAGTAGATGACACTTTAAAAGCATTACCACTTTCCCATTTATAATTAACTGTAAATGAGGGAATTATTTATCTCACTCCAAGGTGTGTGGTTATACCCAATATGTTTGTGCAACTAAAACCTCTGCTTTTAACGCATGCTGTTGGCAGGGTAATTTGTTTTGTTGCAGGCTAGCTGGCAGGTGTGCTGGGGACTTTTTTGGGTTTTGTATTGTTGTAAGCCTTCCCATGTGCACCCTGCTACAAAGGCTGGTTATAAATGTATGCAGTTACCATCTTTTTCTAGTTTGACTATTTTTGATGTGGGGACACACTGGGGATCCCTGCATCCCTGCAACTTTTGAGGAGGAGTAGGCTACCTCCTGGTATACCTGCATTTAATTTATCGACTGCATTAATATGCTCCCACTTAGAGACTCATATAAATAGAGTTAGGGCCACACTTTACAGAGGTGCCTTGACGGTGGCAGTGTGGCTTCTACATATTTTTGGCCAAAGGTTTGTGCAACTAAAACCTCTGCTTTTAACGCATAATGTTGACAGGGTAATTTGTTTTGTTATAGGCTAGCTGACAGGTGTGCTGGGGACTCTTTTGTGTTTTGTATTGTTGCAAGCCTTCCCATGTGCACCCTGCTACAAAGGCTGGTTATACATTTATGCGGTTAGGACATCAAGGGTCTGTTGGCCGGTGGCGTCACCTACAAATCATGTAAAAGTGATTGGGTAGCTCTGCAGCCATTCAGATCACTTTTAGATTAAAGCCGTGTGCCTCTGCACAAAAGGTTACCACTGCTACTGCAGCCACAAGCTTGTATCAACCTTTTAAAGCCTGGATATATCAGACATATCCAACAAGCTCAAGGGGTCAAGTGAGAGAAAATATCCCCAATGTGAGGAGAATTTCCATCTCAGATAGCGGTCACTTTTGAAAAATGTCCCCTCCTCACTTTCTGTCAGGAAAACTAAACTAAAATATGGATGTCCACTTACTTACAAAGGTCAAAAGGACAAATAGAGGTGTGAATCTCCCCAATGGGGACACAAACAGCATTTAAAACTTGGCAGAGGATCTAAACATTTCCTAGTCTATCCAAAACCGTAAACAATGTTTTGTCTTTACCTACACGTTAATTATGTTAACCAGTGAAGGACTTTGGATTCACCTCACATGTCCTAGAGTCCTCTTTGTGCCATTGTACCACTGAGCCTTTGTAATTTTCGGGTTGTTACTCAGGTTGGTACTGCAAAACCCTAATCATGAACAATTAAATAGACTGCTGAACATATAGTTTGTGTCTGATCAACATCTTAGTCTGTTTCATGCCAATGGTAGAGTGCAGTTACAAATCTAGCTCGGTGCAAACCTAGCTCTGTGCAGCGACCTTGGAAAAACATTATTTACATAATAACGTTTATATTTGTAATATCTAAGGGACAAACTAAAGTTACCTAATGAAAGGTTGCCCAGCACCTAAGTAGCACCCTTGCTTAGAAGAGTGAGGCAGGATGCAGGTTTACTTTAAAGTTAACCTATCAATAGAATTCACACTTCACATCAGTAGGGCACGTGGCAGCATTTTCCATTCACAACATTATTTAAAGTAGAAATAACTTGGCTTCTGTCTACTCTACCAGGTATTAGAGGCTACAGACAAACCCTTCCTGGTAAACCTGCAGTGATCAGTATGGCACAAAGGAAGCAAATCTATCAGTAATTAGGGGAAAAAGCTTTCTAATTATTATACATACTTACAAATTATACAAAGAATAAATATTTTTTATAAAATAACACTCATTGATAAAGATTTTGATATATTAAAGCCCATCTCGGTGCAATTTGCTCCCACTGCTTTCGTGGGTTTCCTCCGAGTACTCCGGTTTCCTCCCACACTTCAATGACATGCTGCTAGGTTAATTGGCTCTTGTCTAAATTGGCCGTGCGTGTGTACATGTGAAATAGGGATCTTAGATTGTAAGCTCCTTGAGGGCAGGGACTGATGTGAATGTGCTGCGTAAATTGTTGGTGCTATATAACTATTAATAATAAATAAAAAGATCTATACATTTTTTTGCACTAATCAAAGTCAGTTAAATGTGCCCCTCACCTGGAGGTCAGCTTTCATCACACTCATACCTAAAAACATTACAAAGACTACAGTATCCCTTCAACCTGGTAAGAAAGTATTACAATTGTGTTAGCTATTGTAGACGTTTTTCCCCTAACTGTAACTATTGAACTATTTAGTATTTTGTATAACTTACATTCGGGCTACAGTTATTTTTTTCAATTTTACTAGTCTGAAATGCTCGGGGATATTTTGGATGTTTTCCCTCACTATAAAATGTATATTGCTTTGCTGTCTGGTTTATTTTTAAAAATGAAAAATAGATTTGTGCTGTTCAACTTACTGATTTTTATTACAATACAGAGAAATAATAACAATATACTTGATTTTTTTTTAGTTTTGCTTAGAGTGAGGAAGGGTTAGGATCCCTGTCAGGATTTACTGCTGTCTGGGACTCTGTTAGAGAGATTTGCCCTCCTTTTGTGTTCTCAGGACAAAATTTTACCAGACAGGAAATGAGGGAAAGCCTACACCAAGGAAACAGGTAATAATACATTTTGACAGGGGTTCTAGCATTACCCTACTTTAACTTAAAAATAACATATTTATTTGTGTCTGTGTTTCTCTCTGTCCCCTCACTTCCTGTCTGGTGAAAAGGTTGTCCCATGACTGTGAATGAGGGGAAATCTAATGGAGTCTCGGACACCAGTAAAACCTAATCCTTCACCACATACATTGCTTAGAGTATAGCATAATTCATATTTCCCTGACAGCTCCATTTCAGCACAGGAGTGGGTATTGGCTCCACCCCCCTGAACCTGATAGGCCCATAACTTATACATTTGAGCCCTCCACCCAACCATCAACGTTCTCCCTTTTTCCTCCTTTGGAGTCTGATAGGATTTGCGGCAGTCGCTTACCTGGCTGAGGTAAATCCTTGGATGTCCACTCTTATTGGAATATCTTGGGTTTAGTCCTCTCTGTGTCCTAATGGGATGTCTAAGTGGAGTCTCTCTGCTGGTCTCTGAGGCTGTATGTACCTGCTAAAACAGGGGGGGGGGGG
>NW_017306579.1:584672-622010 GCF_000935625.1 Nanorana parkeri
TTGACTTGTTATTGTTCAGCCGTGCAGGGAGGGGCGGTGCCGTGTGTGTTTCTGTCTCCTCCGTCTTCCTGCTGACAGATGGGAGGTGGAACGCAAGCTGCGTTCCACACCTACTTCTGGTTTCACGAGCGGCGCATGCGCGGTAGGGTGCTTGTCTTTATCGAAGGGACGTGTCCTCCTCCAGTGGCAGCGCTAAAACCGGAGCTAGGCCGCTCTGTTTCGGACCGCGTCCTGCCTTGTGTGGGTCAATCGGCCACTCTGCATGATCCTATTGGTGTCCTCTTGCTGTGTAGGTAGGTAGGGTGCCTGAGACTGGTTCTGTCACTGTACGTTGTTCCTCTGTTTCCTGCATGGTTGTTTACTGTTCTGCCTTTATGGACTGTTGTAGTTTCCCTGCTCCAGAATGCCCACTGCCAAGACAACCGCTACGCCAGACCAGCGCCTTCAAAGAAGGTAAGCAGCTGTCTGCCAGTTTCTTCGTGGTCTTCTTTAGTTAATTTCACGGAAATTGTTTTTCGTCCATCTAGGTCGCTTCATGACGATTCCAGACTGAGGAGGGAAAGATGCAAGTCTTCCTTTTCTTGTAGATACAGATCACCGTCCATAGACCGCTACCTTGCTTGCAGTAGCTTTAACAGAGAGCGCCACAGGTCTCCTTCAGTGGAACATCATGTTCATCCAGATCCGCAGCCTCATCCAGATCAATGCTGGGCATACAATAATCCTGCCTTACCGGGGAAGACAGCATGTGAAACTTGCTTGCAAGAGGCGACCAAGGGCAAGTCTGCAGATAATGTGCATGTAATTTCCCTGTGAAACAAGTCTTTAAGGATTCTCTTAAGGATTTTGTGCCCGGTACTCAGTCCACCTCTCAAACTAGAGTGGGTACTTACCGTGCGGAGCCGGCTGCGGTGCATCTCAGTGAGCACCCTGGATCTGGGTCTGACAGTGGACCTTCTGACTCAAAAACTGGTCTAGTGGATAGGTTTGACTTTGCTGTGGTCCAACCCTTTGTGAGAGTGGTGAGACAAGCTCTACTGTGGAAAGACGAGGTCTGGGAGCCTGACAAGAAGCAGAGGTTCATTAAGCACATCAAGAAAGAGTCATTGAGCTTCCCCTTTATGGTTGAGCTTAAGGACATCGTTTTGGATGAATGGAGCCAGGTAGACAGGAAGTCTACCTTCTGTAACTGCTTTCCAAAGCTTTATGCCTTTAAAAAGGAGGACTTCAAAAACCTGGTGGAAGCTCCTGTTGTTAATGCAGCAATAATGAGACTTGCAAGGCATGTGACCTTACCCCTAGGCGATGCTGTAACGTTTCGGGATGTACTTGATCGCATCGATCTTGACCTTAAAAAGGTCTTTCCAACAGCGGGCGTTGGCTGTGAACCAGCATTTGCTCTAGCTACGACCTCTAAAGCACTTGAGGTGTGGGCAGATAGCACTGAATCAACGATTTCCAATAATCTCAGTAAATTTGAGATACTGGATTCCCTCAGGAACATTAGGTTAGCCTCCACATTTATTGCGGAAGCTGCAATGGATATGGTGCGTTCCTTGGCGGTCACCAGGAGAGCCCGGTGGTTGGGGACCTGGATCGCTGATCCCACCTCCAAGCAGGGGTGGTGCCGAGTTCCCTTTAATGGGCAGTCGCTGTTTGGAGACAAGCTGGAAGTGGCTATTTCGATGCCGACTGGTGGCAAGTCAGGCTTTCTCCCACAAGACAGGAGGCTCCTGCGGCAGAAGAATGCCCCATTCAGAAGGAATGCCCAAGGGTCCTATAAGGATGCAAAATCTTATAAAACAGGCAAACAATTCCAGAGACCTTGGAGGGTCCCCTCTGCATTCTCTAAAACCAGGAAGGGCGCTTCTTCGTCTGGACAGGATCATCAGCAGTCGTTTTGAAGTTCCGTCCTCCCATGTCTGTCAAGTTGGAGCCAGATTCGGACGGGTCTGGGCGGCCAATATAAAAGATCATTGGGTGTTAAATACAATCTCGAGAGGGCATTCCTTGGCCTTCCTGAGACATCCTCGTCCATTTTTCACTCCTACAAAGCTGACAGTTCGCAATGTGAAAAGGACTATTCTATGGACTTATGTGAGAATCTTACTTTCCCAGGGAGTGGTGGTAGCAGTGCCTTACCAGGAGCGATTTTCAGGCATATATTCTCCTCTATTCCTGGTGCAGAAGAAAAGTGGGGAGTGGAGGCCTGTTATAGACCTGAAAGTGCTAAACAGTTTAATAGAGAAGGTACACATCGAGATGGAATCTATGCAGACCATATTGAAAGTCATTCAGCCGGGAGATTGGCTTCTCTCTATAGACTTGAAAGACGCTTATTTCCACGTTCCGATTCATCCCCAGTTCCAAAGGTATATGCGCTTCGCGGTGGCACATCTACACTGAGTGACCACACCATCAGTACTTCGTTGGGCCACGAGATGACTCCACGAGATGACTTCGTTGGGCCACCTCCTGACTCCACCAGAAGTTGAAAGGTGATGCGAGGAATCTGACACTGCACTGTTGCCCTTCTGTTGTCTTGTATCAGTCTTGCCACTCTCCGTTCTGCCCTAACATTGACTAGTCGCTGACGGCCACAATTTGCACGTTCAGACCCAGATTTTCAGCTGACAGTCCAGTCTTTAATAACTTTAACAACAGCTGCTCTTGAACATTTAACAAATTCTGCTGTTTTGCTGATACTCGCTCCATGGCTACGAGCGCCAACAATCATCCCACGTTCAAAGGCTGTTAAATTGCGCTGTTTACCCATATCTTCAGAAAAAAATCACTTCTACTGTCGTGGTAAACAACCTGCTTCCTTTATTTATAATTGTCTGGCCCTCTAGCAACTTCAGCACAAAATTATAGCTAATTATAGCTAATTTGCCTACAAACGTCAGGTGGACATAATAATCTGGCCACTCAGTGTACATTTTCAGTTCATATGCCTTGCCTTTCAGGCTTACCACCTCTCCCAGGGTTTTCACGAAGATTCTGCTTTCCGTGGTGGCCTTTCTCAGTGACAGCATTGATTACCTCGACGACATTCTGCTTCTCAGTCACGACCAGGAACGTTGTTGGCTCATCGCACCTGGTATACCTGGGGGCTAAAATAAATACGGTCTGTGCATCTGTGTCCCTTCCTCAGAAAAAGATTCGGGACATCATTTGGAGACTGTCGTGGCTGCCTTGGCTGCGTCCCTTCCTGCTGCCCAATGCCTCCAAATACTCAACACCATGGTGCCAATGATTCGGATGGTGAAGTGAGCACAATTGAGGACCCGCGCTTTCCAGTCTCTGTTTCTGGAACAATGGTGGTCGGGTCTCCTGCACCAGAAGATTTGGATCTGCACTTCAGATCAGGGAAAAGTCTTCGGTGGTGGCTGCACGGGAGCAATCTTCTTCACTGCCACTCCAAATAAAGTGGATTGTTGTCTCTTCAGACGCCAGCAAGTCTGGATGGGGGGGTGACTTGCCAAGGTCACTCGGCACAGGGTTGCTGGCACTCTCCCATGAGAGGCATAGTCTCCAATGTGCTGGAGCTGAAGGCAGCCTTCCAGGCCCTGTTGGCCTTTCAAACTCTCATGCAAGCCAACTCGGTCCTGCTGAAAATGGACATTGTCATGGCAGTAGCCTATGTGAAAAAACAGGGAGGGACTCACAGTCAGCGGCTTCTGTCGGAGGGGGTTCCTATTATGTCATGGGCCCAGTCCAACCTGTTGCATCTAACTGCCATGTATGTTCCGGGTCGATGCAACCTTCAGGCGGACTACCTGTCAAGGACCTGCCTAGACAACAAGTGGGCCCTGTCCCCGCTGGCCTTCCAGAAACTGATGGAGTGAGTTTTCCCTCCTTTTTCCTCCCAAAAGTTATCTCTAGAATCACCCCAAGTCTGCCACATCCTGGATCTCTTACAGAAGGCTTTTATATGAACGTAAGCCTTAGCACTTTGAAGGGCCAGGTTTCAGCTATTTTGGCCCTCACAGGGGTACGATGGGCTGAGAATCCTCTGATTGGGAATTTTTTCCTAGTAGTATTAAGGGCTAAGCCTCCCAGACAACTGTTATTTCCTAAATGGGACTTCCCCTTTGTCCTTAACTTTTAGGCCTTGGAAAATGGATATGGGTAAATCCCTGCTATCCCACATTACAGCTACAGAATCCTATAGATCCTCGGCTCACCTGTTCGTGATACCGGCGGGTCCAAGAAAGGACTTGAAGGCCTCTAAAAGATCTTTCTCCACCTGAATGGTGAAGGTGATTACCTTGGCGTAAAAAAGGGTTGGCCGTCCCTGGGCCAGCGACAGCGCATTCTACATGAAGTGTCTCTACTTCCTGGGCAGCATGAGTGGCATGTCACCTTAAATGGTTTGCAAGGCAGCCACGTGGTGCTCCATTCACACCTTTATGCGGCACTATTGTAATGAGCCTACGGCACTAACCACTGTCAAGTTTGGCTGTAAAGTTGTTGCCTCTTCATCTGTGTGCAATTAAATCACTTAGCATTCCCTCCCTTGTTTTGTTGAGTTATTTCGCAGTCGTGTGCTGCAATGGAGCTGTCAGGGAAACTGGAAAATTGTATTTAATACTTACCGCAATTTCCCTTTCCTGACCGCTCCATGGCAGCACAATTCCCACCCAGTCAGAGTTGCTAGTTATGTAACGTCGATGGCTGTGTCGAGGGCTCAAATTTATAAGTTACAGTCCTATCAGATTTAGGGGGGGCGGAGCCAATACCCACTCGTGTGCTGCCATGGAGCTGTCAGAAAAGGAAAATTGCGGTAAGTATGAAATACAATTTTTCTGTTTTACAAAGACTCTTGGGCCATTCGCTTACTTTGCATGGTAACTTTAGGAGTGAAATATATTAAAAATATCATTAAATATATATCCTAAAATGCATGCAGTGTTAGTTCCTGAATTTTACCTGATATTAGCCTCTGGTAGTCCCTGTACAGCCGAGCTCAGACCTGGAGAGGGAGAAACAGCACAAGGAGCCAATCAGGTATGCTGAAGTGTTTATGTGCTGACAAGGAACATGCTGATAGGAGAAGAGAATAGAGTGACAGAGAGATAAGCTGATCAGTCTTCTCCTTCAAAAGCTGTGTGTGTGCTGGTGGTGGGGATGGTGGTGGGGGGTGTACAAAACGTGTAAATGTCTACATTAGAGAAAAAATTCAGGTCTCCAGACCTGCCAGACAGGGCTGAGCTGTGTAAATCTCAGGTCTGGATTGACAAAAGTACAAATCCTTTTCCAGGTAAATCAGCTTCCTAAAAGTTTTTATCTGTGCATTTAGCTATTTGCCAAAAGTTCAGCTTATATGGGGGTGAGACTCAACTGCTCCCATGGGTCCTGATGGGAATGCATGCTGGAACTTCAACATCCAGCATTAAGCCCAGACTCTGCATTCTGTTTACAACGGGAGTGTAGTGATGTCATAATTCATGTCATCAAACTGCTATACAGTAGGTCCCATGTCAGCACATGAGCACTGAAGCAAAACTGATTGGCTCCTTTTGCTGTGTCTCCCTCTCCCTGTTTGAGCTATGCTGTACAAGGACTGCAAATTCCAAACATGTTATTATTAGGCAGATATAAAAAAAACAAATGAATCCAGCTCTAAGTAAACAAAAGGAAAGAACAGTATTGTTTTCATGTTCTGTATGTTTCACATAGTATAAAGGTAAATAACAATATTCTTTTATTATACTGTACTGTACATTCATGTCTGATGGAGCAAGAACAAAGGAAGTCATCAAGGGAAAATGGGACTGTAGGGCAAACAATATATTTAATGTTATGGTTTACAACCGACACTGTAAATAATGTATGTCTGCGTTGCAATCTCCTTTTCTCTAAGTTTTTATATTACAACCATATATTTACACTGTTCCAGCACTGTGAACTCTTCAAGCCTTAAATCATATATCATATCATACATTATTGATGGGCAAGGATGTGTGGAGATGCCAATGGAGTCTGGCCTAGGTATAAAAATGTCATGCTTTGCATTATTTGCTTTTGTCCACACTTTTTTTGTATTATGCTGCAAGAATGGACAGCAGATTGGTTTGTATTTATTTCATATCAGATGCTCGGGACTGTACAGACAGCTTATGCTACACATACCAGTTGATGGTATGTACCAAGGTCATATAATCCGTTTCTACCACTCTAGTCCGCTATGGTCAAATCTAGGTGGAATACTGTGTGCACTGATTTCTTTCACTTGGCTGAAGTACTTAAAGGGAAAATAAATATATATACAGTATATATATATATATATATATATATACATACATACATACACACACACATACATACATACATACATACATATACATATACACACACACATACTTATTTACTGTCTTTCTTTTGTTTAGGACTAAAACTTATTTAAATATTCACCTTTTTTTAGTCATATTAGTATGAAATATTGCATATGAACATTTATATTTACCTGTTTACAGCCAGCAAAAGCCCTAGGCTTCGTTTGATAGAGTCATCCAGCTAATATTAAAGCTTAACTCCAACCCCATTTCTGGTTGTTTTTTACCTCTATGTGTGACTAGGGATGAGCTTCGGGTTTGGGTAGACCCTTAGTTTAACCCGAACCCTAGTCATTCACAGTTCCAAAAAATGGAAAACTAAAGTGACCATTCGCATCTATAGAAAACAATTACCAATGCACTTATTGGCCTCTAAACTGCGGTCAGGTGGCTTAGAAAGGCCACTCATGGGGATTTTCTTATGTGCCATCCTTCTCCCTATAAAAGTCAAGGTTCTCAAGAGCCTTTTGTTAGTGTGAATTGGAGAAGACATGTAGCTAAGCTAAGGACGGATCACAAAGTGTTTGCAGGTACAGATAGTTGTTGCTACTGATTTCCGAAAACTGCTATATTTACATTGAATCACAGACACACTCAATGTGTATTGGGCAGACCTGGAGCTGATAGGGATGGATCAAAGAATGTTTGCAGTGAAAGATATTTGCTGCTGCTGATTGCTGAAAACTGCTATATTTACAGTGTGCCACACGCTGACTGTGTGCTGGACAGGCCTGAAGCAGATAGGGATAGTCCACACAATGTTTGCAGGGAGAGATTGTTTCTGCCGCCCTACGCAGCAGGCTGTTCACTTTGCAAGGAAATTTGCACATTGCAGGGGAAGTTTCCTTTAGCTTGATGAATGTGGTAATATTTCTCTTTGCAAAGAATACATGTGCAAGGAAAATAATAATTAAAAAAACAGAATTTTTGCTTGCACATGTCCGGATGATGGAAGTCAGCAGAACTACCTCCTCACTCACCCTATTCAATAAGCTAAGGGAAACTTCCCCTGCAAAGTGCAAATACCATTGCAAAGTGAACAGCCTATTTGCCTTTATTAAACTGTGCACAGAGTTGCTACAATATTTAAAATTTTGCACTACAAGGGTAGATCTTTTTAAAAGCAGGATAGTTTCTCTCTTGTTCAAAATGTGGTCAAGTTAAAGTGTTAAAATATTGTGCATGGAGTTACTACAACAAGTTGCTGTCTTTTTTTTCTCTAAAATAAATACATTCTAATGCTGTTATTTTATTTAAACCTGGCTTGTGTCTCTCCTATTTAAAATGCAGCTTAGTAAAACCGTTTAAATGCTAAGTATCAAGTATCAATACAATATTGCTATTGTGTTTGAAAAAATACTCTGTCATTTTTTTTATATAATAATAAAACACACTTGGTCTGTGTATCTTAAATTGCAGCCTTATAAAGTTGCTTTTGTACTGTGCAATAACTACACAATATTTCTAGTTTTTTGTGTGAAATACACTGTAAGCTTGCAAGATATATGACACTCTATGTCCCCACAAATGCCAGCTGAGAGAGAGGCATGAAATTATCTAGCATACAGATGCTGCACCAATAGAATAAATGAATTTCTTCTGGAAAATCAAGTTCTCACATGAACAAAAAACAAATGCAAATAATTTCTCTTCCTATCACTACAACATAAAAAGCATTTTGATAGTTATACCAGTGGTAGTCTTTTTCTTCCATCTGGGCCTCTATACAAACAGATAAGAAGAAGATATATTTATGCAGAAGAAACATATACATCCTATCTGTCAAGCTATCTCACTAGAAGAAAAGTCTATATTATAAAGTTAGCTCAGCTTCCTGATTCTCAACCATAACTATTTTGGGTTGCAGCTGTATAAATAATCACTGCAAAGGTATAACAGTTGCCAACACAAGCAACATTACCATAATTATAACTATTGGTGATCTATTTACAATATAACTAGGCCTATTTTCTTATTACAAGAAGTTCTGCTTTAGCCTAACTCCAGCCCCAATTTTTTTTTCGTTTCAAAAGACAGTAGATAAGGTGACCCCATTGGGGAGATAATCCCTCATTTCTGGCTCTTAACATGCCTGTCCAAGAAATGGGTGTCACCAGGACAGGAAGACAGCAATGAAAACATTGTCAAAAGTTGTAGCCATTTTGTTGACTCATAAATGTGTTTTTGATTTTTCATGTGTGTCTGCTGGGGTGATAGACCGAAAACAGAATGTCAGCAGCACACCAAACAATGTGTTTAAAGGAGAACTATGAGGTGAGTGCTTTTCACTCACCTCATAGTTCTAGCCGACCTGTGACACTGCGACTGTCACAGGTCGGCTCAGTAGATCGGGAGGTGAGCGAACACATGCCGGTGTTCGCTCACCTCTCAATCCTGTCACGGCTCTCTGCCGTGACAGGGGAGGGGATGGATCCCCCCCTCCCCGCTCCGATCTGCCAGCGCTGACTGGCGGAACGGACGGGGGAGGGGGCGGGTACAGCTGGCTCTGCCTCTAGATAGACGGAGCCAGCTGTCACTCACGCAGATGGGCAGATCTCGACATTGATGTCGGGATCCACTCTGGCTGCAGCGTCTCAGTATACCGCGAGCTGTAGCTCGCGGTATACTGAGCTTAGGGTGATGGGAGGACGCTAGTTTGTGTCCTCCTGTTACCCTAAGGAGAACTATGGGGAAAAGCCCTGACCCCATAGTTCTCCTTTAAGTGTTTGTTCTTTATTGACGCATTTTGTCACATTGAAGCAACGTTTCTGAGTCGCACAGGGTGCCCTTCATCAGGCACAGTGTGACACAGATGCAGTAATAAACATGCAATATATAGACGTGCCCCCAGCTTCCTATGACATCAGTATGACGGCACATTCCTGCCAGATAATTCAGATAATAAACATAAACAATCGTAAAAGGTAACTGTGTTTTAACTATCAAAATGAACAGACTGGTGTACCTGCTTGTGCAGCTCAAAAGATGTGCATGAACCTTTGTAGATCAGTCTACCCCACTGAGTAACAGCAGTGTGGAGAACGAATAAAAAAAAATGACAGCACGCATCTTTAAGGTTTCTTTGGTAAGGATTGCGGCAGGGCATCCTAATTACTCTTCTGGGGTGATTCCCTATCACTGCCTGTCCTGAAAGAAAGTGAGGGGAAATCTCCCCTGCTGGAACACAGGTAGCAAAAAAAAAAAAAACCCTGAGACTCTAACAATTGCCTGTTCTATCCAAAAAAAAGTGTTGTCTAGAATTAGGTGGGGTTTAAAATGCAATTCATTTTCTAATAAAGGACATTTTTCAAATGAGGTAAGCATCCATTGTTAAGCATGTGTCAAGAATGCTTGAACTCATGTTAGATGAGGAAAAATGAAAGTTATGTTTTAAAACATATCTCCTTTCTATATTTACAAGGACAAATCAACAAATGGGTAACATTCACAGCACAGATTTTGTCTTTCAGTAATCAACATAAAGTTGGGGGCTCTCCACTCCGGTGTGTGTCTGGACACTGAAGATAATTATTAAAATGGATTTACCAAGAATAAATAATATGTTACACTGTTGTACTGTACTATAACATTAATCTTGATACTGACAAACTTGTCAAGAAACAAGTTAGTTCATTGAATTAGTATCCTGCTACATGTCCAAACACTCTTTTCATGGGAACATTTTCTCTCTCTTTTTTAAATTAACTGCCTTTTAGTTGTTTTAGCAACAAGCATAACGCTGTGTGACTTAGTCCTCTCTTTAGATTGTTGATTCAATTCTAATATAACTATATGAGAAGATTTATGAGGCAGAGTATGTGGTTGGGGACAGAAATGTGAGACAGTGAGCTGGAACAGAAAAATATGGTAAAAAGATCAGGATAGTTTTGAGAATTGTCAACCACTCAAATACTATTATCACACACAGAGCTCAGTGTAGACCTTTTCATTCATGAGACATTCACTTTTTTTTTTTTTTTTTTTACCATAAACCCTCTTTGGCAATAAATTCACATTCTCTAAAAACGAAAACAACATTTGGCAAAAACATGGTAATAACTAAATATGTAATGGAAATTGAATTTTGTCTGTGTTTTTCTGTGGGCATGCCCCATAGCAGTGGTATTGGAAGTGTAATTGTTGTCATGTTTTGAATCTTTTTATGGCCTTAGTTATTACAATACCTCAACATGCATAAATGTCAGAGCAGCAATGGGATGAAATTATGAACAGAGGTGAAATGCACATAGGTCCATCCAATCCTAAGCAGAGGATTTTGAAAAAGGTTCTTTTGCATTAAATTGAATGTTTGAAGTGAGCACAAATGCACTTCTTTTTCATACTTAGAGGTCTATTCATGAAGCTGCCGAAGGATCTGGCCGTAGCTTCGGCCGATTCTTCGGCCCCAGGACCCCTTCGGTTCAGAGACTCCCTGGCGGCCCGGGAGTCACCTTCTGAGGGACCAAGCAGAACAGCCGAGCCGAATGCCGCTCAGCGGCATTCGGCTTTTCACTCACTGCTGTTCGGCATCTTTAAGAATAGCCCGAACAGCAGTGAGAAGCCTGCCGGAGGTTCGGCTCAGCCGATCCAGATGTTGGATCGGCTGAGTCGAACTCCTTCTGCACTTCGGGTCAGCCGAACATGCTGAAATCAGCCTACCAGCCTGAAGTGAATAGCCGAACAGTGTTCGGCTCACTTCACTTCAGATCGGTCATTCACTTGGCTGCCCTCGGCAGCTTAGTGAATAGACCCCTTAAAGAAGGGGCATGGCCCCGAAACATGTCAGTACTGTGAAGGTACTCCACTATTCAGGATACAAATTTCACCCCCTCTCTTTTTTGGAACAGCTTGGGGTGAGTTTGTTTCTCCAGGGTGCTTCTTTGTGTTGTTTGTGTCCTTTCCTATTGCTGACATTCTAGTGACAGTGTTTCATAATTTGTTGGCGTGGCTTGTTGCTTCTGGAAATGATTGGTCCTGATAATAGGTCCTGATTAAGTCACTTAATTATAAGTGCATCATTTAACTGTATAATCATTAAAGTGGTTTTATCTGCACAATTCAGTGTGCTCTGCTTCTGTTTTTAAAAGATTGCTGGAGACTGATATCAAGTCAAATTCAGGCATTTAGTTGCATTAAAAAAACAAACCCATAATGATGTATTAATTAATATGTAACTGTGATAATTTGTGTCTTTTATATTTGCCTGGAGTTCAGCGCTAAGTCTACAATGTAACAATCTACAATTAAAAATAATTATTATTCAGTGCTTAAAGGGAAAAAAAAGGAAATCGTCAATTTTAAAACACCTTTTTTTAATAAAAATGAATTGATCTGAAGACTGGATTTTCAAAGATCTTATCAAACCTTTGTTAGTCCTTTTCTGAAAAAGACAAAAATCATGTAAACAAAACATTTACCTTAGATACCACTAAGGGCTTTGTACAGGCCACATGAGTTCCTCCACGCCTAACTCTTAAAACCATGTCTCTATAGACCTGCCTTTGTGCATGTGGGCCCAGTTATGCTGACATAGAAAGAGGCTTTCCCCAAACTGTTGCCACAAGGTTGGAAGTGCACACTTGCTTAAATGTCTGTGTATGCCATAGTATTAACAGTTCCCTTTACTGGAAAGACCTGAACTCAATTTGGAGAGGAAAAAACATATAATCGGCCATATAGGTAGATTTGATGGTTAGGTGTCCACAAACTTTTGCCCATATATAGCATATAAGCAGACCCTGCCAGTGTTAAGCCCCTTTCACACAGACGGTCCAATTGGGTCCACCTGTCAGTCTTACAAAGTAACTCTATGGGCAGCCGTGTTTAAATAGATGGGTGTCCATTTATGCCCGGTTACCCCTGACTCAGGCCAGGTCCGTAAGATCAGAGCTCCTTTTTGCCGGACCTGATCATGCAGGATCAGGGGTAATCTGATGTAAACAGACACATGTCCATTTACATTCAATTCCCCCATAGACAGACATGGGGTCCAGTAATTGCAGTATTTTCCTCCATCACAAGATGGAGGAAAAAAACTGTACAGACACGGTTGTCACAGCATTGACATCCACTCCATACTGCTGTAATCAGGAGAGGATCCCTGTGTGGATCCTCTCCTCATCAGCCCATGTGAAAGGGGCCTAAAGATATATGCTGCATCATGGAAATGGGCTGTCTTCCATGGTGCCGCATACTGCATATACGGTATGTGTTTGTGCTTGGTATGTGTTTGTTCTATTTTTGCCCAATTTTCTTTTGATAATCAAAAAAATCTGAAGATATCCATTACCATTGACCACCAAATGAAGGCCCAATTTGTCCTGAAACAAAAACAAGGTATAATTTACCTGCATACATTAAATATCAAATATATGTACAGTTTTACTAACACAAGCAAAAGTTGCAAAACCGAGTTAAAGCTGAATTCCAGGCATAAAAACTTCCATTTAAATATATTCCTTAACCTCCTGGGCGGTATTCCCGAGTGTAGCTCGGGGTTACTTCTCCATACCCTGTGCTACACTTGGGATTATCGCATAGTATTTACTTACCTTGTCTCTTGAGCCGCGCGGTGTCCTCCGGCCGGCGCCGGCATCTGTCTTCTGGGTTCCGTCCCTTGTGAGCGTACGCATCGCACGGGGGCGGAACCGGCGGGAGATTGAAAAAAAAAAGAAAGAACGAAAAAAAAAAATAGCAAAAAAAATCGACCCGAAAAAGAAACGAAACAGAAAAGAATCATACCGCCAGGGAGGTTAATAGCCAAAAAGGAGATACATCCTCTGTCTGTGTACCAAATGCCTTTGCAAAACTAGATGTTACCTTGTAAGAGAAGCAATTGCATCATTACTGTTGCTGTACAATCTGACTATATGCTCTTGTACAATCAACTTTAGATTTATCAAAATTATGTATCTAATTAATTTGTATGGAATCAAGTTAAACCTTAAAAGAGAACTATGGTGTAAGTGTTTCTCCCCACAGTTCTCTTAAGGGTCAAGGGAGGACATATACTTACATCCTCCCGTGACCCAAAGCTCAGTATATTGCGAGCTACATCTCACGGTATACTGAGATCGCCGCAGCCAGGACGGATCCCAACATTACTGTCAGCTGCAACCCCCTCCCCCCGTCCGGTTCTACAGTCAGCGCTGGAGTTTCGGAGCGGGGAGGGGGGAATCCCTGCAGGGAGCTGTGACTGACAGTCACTGCTCCTGTAGGGAGATGATCAAGAAGTGAGCGAGCGACTGTATGTATTCGCTCACTTCCTGATCTATTGAGCCGACGTGTGACAGTTTCATTGTCGTACGTCGACTCGAACTATGAGGATGAGTGATTTTCACTCACCTCATAGTTATCCTTTAAACTACATTATACAGTCAGATAGTAACATTCCAGGGAAATTAGGAAAAATTATTTGTGTAAAAGAAGTTATCTTAACATAGGGGTGTTTATAAGGGTGTCAAAAGATGGATGCCTACAGGCTCCACAGATGGCAGTCTGATCCTGCATTTAAAATGACCATCCAATCTCACCTATGGTAGAGACTAAACTTGGTGCAAGTTTTCTTTTCACAGCAACATTATGTATAATATTAATATTATACATATTTTTTTTTAAACAATGCCACACTTGCCAATTATTTTAATATGAATTTAAACTGTGTTTACAGTGTATGTCAGGACAAAATTAAAAACATATGCAGTACATCTATACAATACATGCACATTGGCTTATGTTTCATCATTTTAAAGACCTCATAAGTACAAAAAATACTTATTGATCAGCCAGTAATGCACTCAGCTCCTATGTTCTGTTGTGGGTGGACAACAGAACAACACACAGCATTTTTGGGAAGTGAGTGGTCTCAGTCTGCCCTCTTGCGATTTAGTCTAAGATAAGAGCTAGGAGGGCTAATTAGACTCCTTGAGATAAAACAGGAAGTATGCACAAGACAAAGAACAGCTCCGAATTTCTAACATGATCTAGAGGTAATTTTGCACTTATCAAACAGATATAAAAAAATGCTTTCAATAGAATATTTAACTGGCCAAAAGGCAGCAACTAAGAGAAGTTCATTGTTTGGGTTTACATACATTTTCAAATAAATGATCAAATGAAAAAAAACGCCTTTTGCTTTGCTTGACAAATAACTGTGAAAACATGCTAAGCTCTGACAAGTATGTAAATTGTAATTCCTCTGAAAGTTAATGAAAAAAAAAATCACATTTGCAAAACATCTGGGACAAAATGCCAGACTGATTGAACAACTATTTTAAAACCTCCTAAGGAAAAAAAGAACACGCTAAAAATATTAATTAACCCACCACAAGTCAGGACCACACCAAATCAAGCCATTAATTCAAGATGTAAGTACACACAAATCCTTACAGAATTACTAATATCCTGTTTGAAAGATTATTTTTAAGTGAAATGAAAAAAAAGAGTACAATGTGTCTACTGTTGTTGCAGCATTATTGTTGTCTATGAAATATATAGTGTTATTTTTCTCTAAACAAATGCTCAGGATAAAATAAAAGTCATTATATAGTAGAATGTCTGTGTGGTGTATATAATACTTATAGCATGTAGTAATTAACTAGAGAAAGACTCAACCTTGGGGTTAAAGCTGAACTCCATGTTATTGGACAATCAACACTCTGCGTTGACACATTCTATGGTCCAGGATTTAAGAGTTACCCATGTGGTTATAAATGCTAGGGTGTGTTCCCAACATTCATTCCAAGTGCTGAAACATCTTCAACATTACATAAAAAGTTCAGTTGAAAGACACTGCACAGACATATATTTTCAGATGTCCCTCGCCTGTTATATTAGTATGTGTCCCCCAAAAAAGCATATAAATGCAGTCATGTGATCTGCGGAGTGCTCTCATCCCCACACTATGTGAAGGCCGAAGGCTGGAAAAATTAGGCAGTGTCACATGTCTTTTTTCAGTGTTCAGAATTTCAACTTACAATATTCTTCATGACAATGGCATGTGTGCATGGTTTTACAATATACTCAATTTCTATAATCAAAACATATGCCTACTGACCATTTAAAAAAAATGTAAAAATTAAATGCATATTGGGGTTTTACTTTTTATTTAACTTTTCTGTCTCATCAATGCACTGGTTGTAAACTGTGCTTTCATTAACACTGAGGGAGCTGCATGGCGAGTCCTATGTAAGTATACTCCAAGTAATGCTCATTAGGGACACCAACAACATAATTTTCTGTTGCTCAGAAAGATGATAGGGTTGATGACAACCAAATCACTGGCCGGATGCCAAGGAAGCACTTACAGTCTTAATTAGGGTATACAACTTTATATTTTTTTTGTTCCGCAAGGGGGGGCGCAAAAATGCAACTTTGCCTGTCTAGGCAAAAATCCTAGCACCGGCCCTGCCTGCAGTATCCATTGTTTTGTGACAACAACCGCTGTCAGAATACCTGAACACTGTTTGTAGCTGACTGGCTACAAGCTCTGTTCAGCTGAAAATTTTCCAACTCGCTACTTCAATCTCTTGATTGAGGGATGCCGGACGGAAGGGTGCTGAGAGGGGCACCCACTGTGCAAATTTTATTCAGGTTATCAAGAAACAGCCAAAATTCGCATAGTATATTGAAGAATAAAGAGATCAGTGGCAGGCAGCAATTCCACAGACTAAAAAGAGGCCAACTATAGGCTGGGGAGGCAGCTACTCAATGAAACATAGCCATAGAAGAGGCAAATTAAACTAGGACCCTCTAGTTTCTATTGTTAGCAGATTTCAGCTTGAATGTCATCTTTAATTTGTTGCTGAGTATAACAGATTGTTTATTTATTGCAGACTATTAAGAATAAGTTGATCAGTGTGTAGTTACAGCTGTCCATATTAAACTATGCTAAACATTGATGTAAATCGATTAGATAAAACTTCTAACAGCTGTCAGGGAGGTTTGTTTGTTCTAATTAGTTTCCATGTGAAAAGATTGTTAGACCAAGTTACAAAAAGATGAAGTATACAAATGCAGTGATCTTAATTTTTTCTGCTTCTAATATGTCTGTGTTTTCTAATATCTCTGTAAATTGTACAAATATGGTTCCTTTCCGTCTTAGCTGTTTTTGGAACAGTAAATTTATGTGAAGTGAGGTTGGTCTTTGGTGCAGAAAATGTGAGTATGCGAACTAGGGGCTCAGTTTAAATTAGGAACGAATAGTGTTGGCATTACATAGAGAGTCAGTGTTAGGGCTAGTGTTAGGAATACAGGGAGCATTAAGTGTTGTTCATCTGCATTCAATGTGCATTAGACATTTTTTATCAAACAGGAGATTCCCATATACCTTAATGGTGTAGTGTGGACGAGAGTTCTAAGGCCTCATTCACACTAGATGCAGTGCGCTCCAGCCCGATTCTGGCCCGGAACGCACTGCATCGCATTGGGGCCGCCTCACTATGTTGTGGGGCAGAAGGGGGCGTGGGGGTCCATTGAAGTGAATGGCACCGTAGCCACGCCCTCCAGCCTCAATGCAATCGGCAGCACAGGATCGCAAGGCACATTATGCCTGCGGTCCAGTCCGGTCCGATCAAAATAATGTTTGCAGCATTTTGTTCAGACCGGACCACACTGTGCAGTGTTATTTAACTTAAAGTAGACCTAACAGTAACTTTAAAAGTCTGCATGTATATATTAATGACATATCACAATATTCAGCATCAGTATTATTTCTTTTAATTCTGTAACCTTTATCAGTCCCTGAGATCTAGGCAAGTAATTGTGCCTAAGCTGAAAGGTGCAACCTGGGATAATAATGTCACCAATATGCAGTAGGCAGGAGGAATTAATTCAGCAGTCTCCCAATCCTAGCAATCATTTAGACTATAATATTCAAACTTTATAGCAAGGTATAAGGTGAGAGGTAGCCGCAGGGGGCTGATCTATGTGAGACTACACAAGTACCAGGATTTACAATGTGTTCTCATTCAGGGGAAGCATTTCTGTTCAGTAAGTTATAACTGACTCTAGATGATGCATTAACAGATTATATTGGCCTGTTGGGGAGGCAGATAAATGAAGGAGTTGTCATAAGTGTTGTGATCTCTTTCATAGGTTATGTCAGGTCCAGTGGACATGATGCGAGTTATTGTAAATATGTTGTTAATCAGTGTGATTGGGGTTAGTAGGCATGTGACTTAACCATCAGGCAGAGGTGATAAGATGAGGGAATCACAAGGGTTAATTCCTTTAGTGAGAGATGACTCACATGCTGTAAAGTGTAAATGAGATTTATATAACACAATTAGCATCTTAGTGTGGTGTGGGGATTCCTTTTGGCTGGACCATTCTTTCTCACCTCTACTAGCCAAGGACGCACCAAGAATTGAGCCTTCTAAGGACCCTCTTACAACCGAAAGATGTACAAACCCAGCCTCCTTATATTAAAGCTCATACATAAAAGATTACATATGGATTCAGGGATTAACATCTGGGGGTCCTAGTATATATATTCCAGGTGCCCTCGTTATTCCCAGTAGAATGACACCAGACAAGGCTGGGGTATCATAAATCGTTTAAGAGATAGACAAAAGTCGGTTCTGGTGAGTCTCAGCCTACCCATGTGAGATGTCTATTGAAAGAGGCAATTTTGCTGTGTATGAATCTAGAGATACCATATCTGTGTCAGACTCATATCCACAAATACTAACTTTTTTGTCATATAGATGTTCTGTCTGATGAAAAACTCCTCCACCAGGTGTGAAATACGTGGGGGCTTCCGGTCCTTATCTCTAAGCCACACCTGCTTCCCCACCCCGTTCATCCCAGAGGCTGGACTGCAACCTGAGCTGGGACCCACAGGTATAAAATATGTTGCAATGGTAACCAAGGTGTGCTTACTTGGGGCCAAAATCTAGTTTTGTAGTAAGTGGCCATTTTCCTTGCCGGCAGCCTCCTGGGATAGAATCGAGTGCGTCTGTAAGTAGGATTTCTATCAATTTTCTCCTTTTTATTTTTGATCTGTTTGTTTTGTGTAACTGTCTTATGTAACATCTAATTGTAAATATATGCATTTTGAATACTGTTCCTTCATAATAAATCATTAATTTATTAAGTTCCTGCCTTTGTCTGGTATAAGAACCATATATGTTCCTGAGGAGGTTCTTTTACTAATTCTATACCTTATGCACGTTCAGCTAAATTTAAGTTTTGGGGTCTTTGTAAGTTATTCTGGGTATTATATGCTAAATTAGGAATTGAATGTTTAACCAGGTTTGGTTTGGTGGCAGCAATCTTTAGAGTGGGTGGTAGGACCTTTAATCATTATTTCCCAGTCTAGTGAACACAAATAGTGATTTTTCAACCCTCTTACCACTGCAATAAGTCATGTGGCCGCTTGGAGTGTTGCGCGTCTGTGACAGGTTATACATAGTGTAACGTATGACGTAGCATGTAAGGATATAGTATAAAAAAGCATATCTGATGCTAGGTCCCCTTCAAACACAATGAGCCTGTTATTCCAAAGGTGGTATGCCTTTTCATAATGACCTGACATCAATGCTTTGGCACTACTTAATATCAGGAATATTAAAAGCAGCATGCTGAATGAAACCAGATGGAAACCATTACAGACTGCCACTCTAAGGTGACCTACAGAATAAAAACTTAAAGATAAATGAATAAGAGGTAGAATAATATACAGCATTTTTCATTGTAGGAAATAAATATATTGTGTCCATAGAGTGATTATGTTTGCCAAATTATAAACTACCGTATATACTCGAGTATAAGCCGTCCCGAATATAAGCTAACTTATAAAAACTGGGAAAAAGTATTGACCCGAATATAAGCCGAGGGTGGGAAATGAGGCAGCTACTGGTAGATAGATACCAATAAAATTACATTAATATTTATTTAAAAGAAAAATAACCTAGCTCTGAGCAAAACATCTTTACCTCTGGTTAGTGGAAATCTACTATATCTAATTGCTAGTTTGTCAAATTAATGAACTTTGTTATAAGTTAATGGTGCATGTACGTTAGCCGTCCTCCTGACAAATTATATACACTAAAGAATATCAAAGCTGCAATATAGAAACATTTACAAGGCAAAACTTTTAGCAGAACCCTTGCAGAGAACCCTTGACATTTAGTTTTCTTATTGGCATTCTTACTGAGCAATGAAATCAATCTGTCAATATGTATTTCATTAATTTATTATGTCTCCTTTCATCTTATTAATAGCGTCCTTTTTATTATGTCCCGTATACCTGATTCAGTTTTTCTGCATAGTCCACACCTCCTCATCAGGAGCAATGCTATGGATTCATACCCCTTTTTTCTCCTCACCTTCCTGTACATTTCTAACTAAATTATTTCGTTTTATTCCTTTTCTTCCTTGTGTTATCTCATTAGACTGTCCAAGAGGTCTCATTTCTACAGACTCTACAACAGAATGTTTTTTACTATGAGAAATATTAATAATTGTATAGTAGAACATGTTTCTAACAAGCAAGCTAGTGGTACAGAAGACAAGCAAATGTTTAAAAAAAGGAAACAACACAAGGTTTCCGGAGGCATCCACCCTTGGGATTCATGAAGTTCTGTTTTGCTGTACTGAGCTGAACAATTTTCAGTATGGAACAATAAAGCCATTTGTTTTGTCACTGAAATATCATCATCTATTACTGTCAAAACCTGGGATACCAATAAGACATGAAGTGTTCACAGTCTGTAAAAGTCATCCTCTATTCCAATTTGACTGTGAAATGTATTAACCATGTACCTATTCCCACTTACCCAGTGCATCAATTTTATGAATCCCATTAAAAGTAGCATCTGAATTAAACATTTCCATGAGAAGAAAATTGTCCTCGGAAAACCAAGACTATGACACCTGGAGTAAAGTAGCCATCTAAACCAGAAGCCATTCAATGCGTTCTAAAGTGTGATGAGGGAGGCCAGCAATGGCGAGAGATGGCCAAGCTCAAACTGTGTGATGGGCCTTTTAACCAGTGACACAGTCAGGATTTGAAGAACATTGTCATGAATTCCAATTACAAGTATTTAATCTATTATTCGGGTACGGAGATGGCAAACTGTGGCAAACGAAGAGCCATTATCTTTCAAACCATTACTGAAAATAAAGCATTATCACATGAACAAAGGCACTTGCTATGGAGAAATTAGCCACTCTGTCCTGCAAGCTGGAGACTTGTAATTCTAACTCTGCTGGTTATTTAGAGAGTATGACAGAAATGTGGATTTCTTTTACTTATGACAAAATGATGCTACAATAAAGCAACACAATTAGTATGCACAACATTTTCCTTTTATAGTTTCTTTTTGCACTCTTGTTTAAATTGAACTTTATGTTCAGTTTATAGATTTAGCTATAATGGAAACAAATATTTCAACAGTAAATATAAAGTATACCAAGTGCCAAAGCTTTTATTACATTTTAAATAGAGTTGGTAGGTGTGTTAAAACCACTGGCTGTGTTGCTGCTGGGGAGATCACCCTTTTTATTTGTCCTGGTAACCTTTATCAGCAGGACAGGAAGTAATGGAAAATGCTAAATTACAGTTCTCATCAGAACAGGAATAGGGGTGAAATCTTCCAATGGGGACAATTGTTCCAGTTACAAATAAGAGGGTTTAAAAAAACAAACAAACTTTGTTTATTGCTCTCACAACAGTTGTACCCAAATTCATAATGAAATCAATCTGTCAATATGAACATATCAAATATGCATAGGTGCAAAAGTAAAAATAATGTAACAGAGGATGATCACAAAAATTTAAATAACTGAACAAATCTTGACAAGAATAAATTAGTCTTAATAACATAATACCTTAATACCAATTGGTCAAATACATCCTTTAGGGAAAACATACAGTGGATTTCCAAGATTTCATTAAAGAGGAACCCATAACTTTAAAATAACAACAATTACACCTTTATAAATGTTTAGTAATGACAATCTACAAACACATACTTATAAATAATTGCAGGCTTTGTATTCTTTGCATACCTTATTTCTCTTTTCTTTCCCAGTCTTCTGACAGTGGCCATGCTAACTAAAGGCAGGTTACTAGATCTCCATTTACTTCCTGGGACTCTGACAATGTGACTAGGGCATGTGGCCATGCACATCATCTCAGGGGAGGAAAATGCCTTTCCCTGAGATCTCCTGAGATTACAGATGAGATTTCCCAGCAATGTTCTGCTGATGTAACCTTCCCAAGATGCAACACTTGGGCACATACATCATTTGTGCCAGAACTGGACCAGGAAGTAGATAAACTCTATTTGTAAGTAAATGAAAAACAAGTTTATTTAACTAAAGAATGTAAGATGATTTTAAATCAGCTTGCAGAGCTGCATGCTGATGTAATTTTTAGTGAAAGGAGGTGAAGGTCCACTTTAAGATGGCCAGATTGTTTATCCCGATGTCTAGGTAGGTGTAGATTCACACCATAAATCCAAAACTTTAGGCGAACAATGTTTTTCCATACCTTACCTTCGCAGAAGAGATAATCTAATTAATTAACAACTTTTACTGGCATATGATGAGGGAGATGGGTTCATGCATCTAAAAGCAATGGCCTTGCAAAACATGAACAACGTAGGGATATTCTGGTGAAGCGCAACTAGTGTTCTTCTTCCAATAAGCCATATCAGAAAATTTTGGGCGTGCATGAAGCTTTACATACACTTTAATAGCTTCTTCTCTGACAAATCGTGCATTCAGTAGCCTTATCTACGGTGATGAATGCCATCTCTTGATATTGAAAAAGTAAATTTATTTGATTCCGATTAAACCCGTCCTATCCTCCCAAGTTAGTCTGTTTCCAAAACTCAGAACATGATCATTGCTATTTGGCTTGTAGACTGAGCCTTCTACTTTTAGAAGAACTTGAACAGCTGTCAAGAACATGGACACACTGCATTTTTTTGCCGCTTTCAAGTGTTTTTGCAATGCAGCAGATACAGAAAATCTCATGTTTCATTGTAGCAGATCTAGGTGGCAACAATATTACAAATCTAAATGTAAGCATGTCAGTTTAAAGTAAGCAATAGCAAATAGTTCCATAGTAATCCATTTTATACCTTCTAGTTAGAGTCAACATGGTATAACCTGGAGTTTCCCTTTATCCCCTAATCCAAATTTATAAAAGATCTAATCAATGATTATTAAAAGGAAAATAAATGTTAGGTTAGGGTTAAATATGCCTTCTGTTCCATGAAGTCCATTGTGCTGACCCTTGTTTTTTTTCCAGAGCATTTTATCCAGATAATAGTACAGTAAACTCCCCATGATCCGGCATCGACAGGGATTAGTAGAATTTGGATAAATTTCGGGGTCTATTCTCGAAGCTGCCGAAGGATCTAGCCGTAGCTTCGGCCGATCCTTCGGCTAGCTTCGGCCTCAGGACCCCTTCGGTTCGGTAGAACCGAAGGGGTGCTGTACTGGCTATTCACAATAGCCCGTACAGCTCCCGATCATGGCCAGCCGACAGCCTGCTTCTGACAGGTGGGCGGAGCCAGCCTTGATCTTACGGCTGGCTCCGGCCACTTGCAGAGAGATCAGCGTCCCTGGTTACCTGCTAAACAGGGACACAGATCTCTCTGCAAGTGGCCAGAGCTAACTCTCCCTGGCGGCCCGGGAGTCTCCTGCTCCCGGCCGCCAAGGAGAGAAACACCGCTGTGTCAGAATAAAGAAAAAAAGACACAGCAGTGTTTTTCTCCTGGGCGGCCGGGAGCGGGAGGCTCCCAGAGCGCCCGGGAGGGTTTTTTTTTTACAGCAGCAGAGCCGCCGGACAATAGGAAACTATTGGGCGGAGCTAGCTGTCACTGCTAGCTCCGCACAATCGTTTTCTATTTACTTTTTTTTACTTTTTTCACTCTTTTGCTGTTCTGCTTGGTCCCTCTGAGGGATGCTCAGCGGCATTCGGCTATTCACTCACTGCTGTTCGGCATCTATTCAGATCGGTCATTCACTCGGCTGCCCTCAGCAGCTTAGTGAATAGATCCCTTAGTTTCTGGTTGGTTTAGAGTTACTATTCAAAATAGGTCTAACTAATGCCATACCACATATTATACCATACCATAACATAAACTCTGTATTGACTTCATAATAATATTGAAATGCAGTAAACAAAAGCAAATTAAGACAAAAACATACACTTAAGACAAATAGACACACGGTCATTTCCAGGATAATACATGCCGCAGATCAGCAATACAGTGAGTACACAGGGGATTTTTTTTCTGGTTAGAAGAAAGTTCTGGTTAGTTGAATACCGGATCACTGAGAATTTACTGTATTTGTTTTGCTTTACAGTGAAAACTAAGTGAACATCTGTGTATATGTTTTCCTCATGTCCATCCTAGATTTTGGACAATCTTGTTTTAACTAGGCTTAGCAAACGGGAAAAGATTTAATGAAAATGATTATTCCATTGCAATTGTGTTACATTATGGCTGTACAGTGTGAAATATACAGCAATATTTGTCTTAAAGAAGAAAAATGTTTAGAAAATGTTATTGGTGCAATAAACACAACAGAAATATCTCACAAATAACACTTACCAATGCATTTTGTGTTTACAATTTTAAAGTAGAGGACAAAAAAATGCTATGTGTTTTTCTCAGGAATTTCTGCTGAATTTCTCTTATTTTACTTCAAAGAGCACAAGCTGCAAAAATCTATACTGCACAACCCAGAGTGCCAATGATAAATGTGAGAGGCTTAAAGTCCCACTTTTGCAGCAATACTTGGGAAAACACCTACTGTATTTTGCGCTCCATAAGGCGCTCCGGCCCATAGGACGCAGGCATTCTGTGACAGGGATTGTGTCACAGAAGCTGCAGTTCAGTGACCGCTGAGACAGGTGGCCCTGTGATTACAGCGCCACGTTCTCAGTAATCACACAGAGCAGACGAAGAACGACGTTCTTCGTCTGCTCAAGGGGCTCTATGGTGATCTCCTATGCCGTGGTCACGGTCCCCCAGAAAACCACGGCGGGGGCGGACACGATCGCCGACTCTGCTCGATTCAATACAAGTGATCTAACTAGATCACTTGTATTAAACGAGCAGCGGCTCCCACTGTACATTCAGCTCTGCTTGCCAGGAGCAGGGCTGAATGTACAAAGAAGCTACTCGCCCGGCACCCGAAACTGCATGTCCCGGGTGTCGGGCGGTAGGTATTTGCTCCATAAGACGGTGTGCCTCAGGGTTCTGTGCTGGGTCCCATATTGTTCAACTTATTTATTAATGACATCGGGGAGGGTGTTAACAGCGATATTTCTGTGTTTGCGGATGACACCAAAATAGGGAGGGTAATAGACACGGACTTAGACACTATAACATTACAGGAGGACCTGGATAAAATAGGGGAGTGGGCATTAATGTGGCAGATGAGGTTTAATGTCGATAAATGCAAAGTAATGCACTTTGGAATTAAAAATAAACAAATGGGTTATACAATTATGGGTATGCCGCTGGGGAAGTCAGAAATGGAGAAGGATTTGGGGGTCATTGTAGACCACAAACTGAAAGGTAGTTTGCAGTGCCAGGCTGCTGTAAACAAAGCTAGCAGGGTCTTGTCCTGTATTAAAAAGGGGATGTATTGCAGGGACAAGTCTATAATTTTGCCACTTTATAGATCATTGGTTCGACCTCATCTGGAGTACGCGGTCCAGTTCTGGTCACCAGTACTAAGAAAAGATGTCCTTGAGTTGGAAAAAGTCCAGCGAAGGGCAACCAAACTAATTAGGGGTATGGAGGACCAGAGCTACGAGACGAGGCTACTAAATTTAAACATGTTCACATTAGAGGTGAGGAGATTAAGGGGGGATATGATTTCCATGTACAAAATGTTTAATGGTGGTAGCAACATTAGCAATAAACTGTTTAAAATTAACTCCGTTACAAAAACTAGAGGCCATCACCTAAAATTGATGGAAAAAAAATTCCAGCACAAGGGGCGAAGGGGGTTCTTCACAGTAAGATCAGTTAGGGTCTGGAACTCACTGCCACAGGCGGTGATTTCAGCAAATAATGTGGAATTGTTCAAGAAACTTTTGGACGATTTCTTAAGGGACCGTAATATACAGGGGTACGGGTACTCCTAGAATGAGATCCTAATAGGTTGGACTTGATGGACTAATGTCTTTATTCAACCTCAAATACTATGTAACTATGTAAGACGCAGGCACATTTTCCCCTTCCTTTTGGGGGAAAAAAAGTGTGTCTTATGGAGCGAAAAATACGGTATTTTGTTTGTTATATGTTCCCATTGACATTACACAACTTGCAAAAAATTTGCTACTTACATTTTAAGTGCTTTATTCTTGCTTAAAAATCCTACCTACCTTCCCCCTATGTAATTTTAAGGAGGGAGTTGTATGAAGTTTTGTTTACTCTAATTTAACCCTGTCTGTACTGTGCTGGCCAATTTCATTAACAATTGTAAACAAGATTTTATCACTGTCTATCCTAAAAAAAGCCTTTGAGGAATTGTGTGTTAATGACAGGAAGCTCCATCTGACCCTCAGTCTGACACCATAGTTTCACTCTCAAACTGCTTAGAGTAGCCTGGAATCTGCACAAAAGCCTTCACCAAAGAAACAGCTAAAAGGTAAGAAATTTATTTTTCTAAATTATTTTTGGTATGCTGTGTAAATGGGAACTCAAACATAACAAACATATAGAGGGATTTTCCTAAATTTGACAGCAAAAGTGACCAGTGCATTTTATATCTGCACCAAAAACACTTACAATTCCAATGGTTTTAAATTAGGCTAGATAACAACATTGTGTTCAGTACCAGAGCTTTTAAAAAGAGTACAGCAGCATGTTTTTTTTTCTAGTACCAGAATACAAAAAAAAGCATGTAAAAGCACCAGAATGTGCTTAAACCCAAGCAAAACCAATTTAAAAAAAGCAATAGAGTACATCAAAAACATGTCACAAAATTTACAAAAACACGTATGTGGTAACGCATCCAGAACTAGTCTGGAGATTGTGTGAACAAGTCCTGACATCAAGCCCACAACAAAATATTAATAATTTATTTGTACAGTGTATTAACCATATGGATAAATGTATCCAAGCAACTAAAGCAAAGACATAGCTAATTACCCCAAACTAAATGCAAACAAGAGCAAAGCTCCCTCAGGTCTTTACTTTGGGGCTTCCACAGATCTTCTTTAATGCAATTGGAACATTGGATTCTGGAAGAGTCCCATGCTACATCTTTTACATGTGCATTCTTAGTTACATAATTTATTCAGTAGGGAACACAATGACAGCAATGTTTACTAACAAAGTCATGTAGTATTTGAGATTGTCATTCTGATAATTAGAGCATGGGCATTTCCCAGAATACTATGTCACAGTGGCTATAAGTATACAGGACTTATTCAGCTCAGCCTGAAGCCCCAGAATGAAGATGCGGAGAAGCTCAAACCGATAGTTTTCAGAAACAAGAAAGACCGAGCAACAGACAAAGAAAAGAGAAGAACTGAAGACCTTTGGATGTGTTTTTTTTCCATTTATTGGATTCTCATGCTAGCATTTTAAAGGCAGCAGAGACACTGAATAACACAGTACCCATCAGTATTAGTCCACTGTGTGGGAGCATTTTATTAGGAGGAAGCTTACTCCCAAAGCACATACCTGGTGTTGAAGTAGATATGGGCTTGTAGAAACCTAGCAAGTGAAATGCATTCTTACAGCCTTCTTGCTCAGAAGATGCAAGCCGATATGCCTTATGTGTTTAGTATCATCTGATATATTACTGAACATAAGGACAAAGGAACTATAGGGCATTCTTACACTTGCTGTCTATATTCTAGCCAGACTATCCTGCAGGCTGGACACCTGTATGAACAACATAGCCGGAGAGACTGTCTTGCAATAAAGATAGAAATTTGGATTGTAAATTCTGCATGTGTGAAAAAAAACACATTACATCATAAAAAAGTTGTTAAAAAGCACACAATTTTCCTTTTATGGTTTTTCTTTAGATATTATGAACACCTGTTTAACACCTGTTTAGAGCCCAACTCCTTTTTGTTTTGGGAAGAGTAAGTATGGGTTAAAACATCTATCAGTTATTTTATGCGGTCTATGCTGTCAATATGGAGTTTTCCAATCACTTCATTATAGGTAATTGCTACAGTGGGAGACACCGACTGCAGCACATCATTATAATGGGAAAGGGTTAGAATCTTGGTTAGGTTATTATTACTGTGTGCGTGTTCCTCTCCCAGTGACAGCAGCTCCCCTCATTTCTTGTCCTGATGTCACAGGGTCAAGAAAAGAAATGAAATATCTCCAATGGAGTCAGGGGCAACATTTAATTCTTGACAGAAGTATTTATTCTTCTCACTTCTATCCAAAACTAAAAAAAACTGTCTGGACTTTGACTTTTATTTTAGCTTTAGCACAAATAGAAAAAAGTGAGTAATGATGAATGTGAATAGCCACATGTCTGCAATGCTAAGTGTTGAGCAGTAGACATGTGCACTGCCAAAAAATTCGTTTCGTTTCGTTTTAAATTCGGATTTGTGTTATTTCGTTTTTCAGGATTCGGGTGTGAAAGTCAATTCGGATTCGGAATTCGGATTCGGACGAAATTCGGTAGCTTTAGTACGAACGTTCGTTTCGTTTTCTGTTCTTATTCGTTTCTTATTCATTTCGTTCGTTTGCAGCAAAAGTGACATTTGAGGGGGAAAAAATATTTTTCTCCTTCTCTAATGTCACTTTGCTCCAACGAACGAAACGAATAAGAAACGAATAAGAAACGAATAAGAACAGAAAACGAAACGAACGTTCGTGCGAACGCTACCGAATTTCGGAAATGGAAATTCGGATTCGTTTGCATTCGTTATGTCTGTAATTCGGAATTCGGATACATCCGAATGTCCGAATTTACGAAAATTCGTCCGAATTTCGATTCGGAACGAAACGAATCGCACATGTCTATTGAGCAGCTTTATCTGTGATAAGTAGCAACACATGCTGTTCAATATATGATGTAATAATGGAAACAGCTAGCAAAATAAGCTTACCAAGTTTTCTGCCTAAAGTGACACTAAACTCAGGAGTTAAACCCTAAAATGTCATTCACGTCCCTTAACTATTAACAAAAATGTATCTTATTTGTGTATCACTCAGCTGTAGATCCTCAAATCATCTCTGAATTGGTGCTGACACTGTCCTTCCTTCTGGAGAGTGGCTACTCTCAGGGCCGGCCTTAGAGGTGTGCGAGCAGTGCGGCCGCACAGGGCGCCATGGCAACAAGGGCGCCGTGCGGCCGACACAGCTCGTCCTGGGGGCGGCTTCTCTCCCCCTCACCGCTGGGCGCTGGCCATCCGATAGGGGGGGGCGCAGGAGGGAGCGCTGCCTGCTGTCAGGATGGCGGAGCGGTGAGGGGGAGAGAAGCCGTGCCCGCAGCTGTCAGGATGGCCGAGCAGGTAGGAGATCGGAGCCGCTGTCATTCTGTCAGTTTCAGGATAGCAGCGGCTCTGGGCGTAGCTGAGCGGAGGATCAGTAAATATCAGTGATATTTACCGATCCTCCGTGTGAGAAGGACAAACACCGCATCGATCGTCTGATCATTTCAGTGTTTGTAAATAACTGGGGACACATAGTGCTATGTGTCCCCAGTTATGAATGAACAGGCTGTGATTTACATCGCAGCCTGTTCATTCAAGATTTCACCAATGGGGAGAAGCACTCAGTACAGAGGCTCCTCCCTATTCAGAAACTATTTATAGTCAATATTTGAATGGGAGGAGCCTCTATACTGAGTGCTTCCCATTCATTGAGTGCTGAGGCTGCTAAAAAAGAAAACTTGTTCTCCATGGTCCCTGTGTGTATTGTAAAGTAGTCACCATTCCAAGCTCACATAGTGATGGACTACATGTTTAGTTTGATAATTTGTATTGAGATTGTAGTCCATCATGTGAGCGAGCTTGGAGTGGTTAGAACCACTGCCAGTTTTTTTTTCCCATTCTGTCACATCAGGGAGATTTCCCTTCACTTTTTGTCCTGTAGATCAAACAGGAAGTGAAAACATATCTTAAGGGAAACTCGTTCCCATTGGACATTGGAAAATTTCCCCTGTATTCCTGTTCTGTTGACAACTCAAAATTTTGGATTTACCATCACTTTCATTCTCAGTGACATTGGTGATCAGGACAACTTGAGAGAGTGAATCTTTCTAACAGAGGCAGTAATAAAAACCTGACTCTACCCAAATCATAAAAGAAAAGTTTGCCTTTAGTTAAATTTTAACCTTTAAAGGATTGTTCCCTTTCCCCCTTGAATTTGATTGAAAAAAAAAGCGACAGTTTCTGCATGATTTATGTTTTCAATTCTACCAAGCACTCTACAGCCCTGGATGACTGGGTGGCATTTTTAACAGTCTGTTTCAGCTGTTACTTATATTACTTACCTATGGTCAAAAAAGTAATTATTTTGCATTTAATTTTTTTTTAAATTATACAAGTGATCCTACCCTTGAAGTGAATCTGAAAACACTTCCAATTGACATGTCTCAGTGACATCATCACTTTGGTCCCTGCCTCAGTACCCTGCTTAGGCGACCTCAGCTAGCTCTTGAGAGGTCTTATGCAAATATCGAAATGCCTTGATGGGTTGATGTCAGTCTGGAGGAAAGGGAGGTTCAAGGCAGGCTGCATTTGCATGCAGACTGCCCTAGGTAATGCCCACATATGATACTAAGGGGTTGATTTACTAACCTTATAAACACACCACGAACGTGTATACACCTCTGCAGTGTGTTCCCTTCCAGCATGATCTATGGGGAATCTAAACACCTTTGTAATGTGTACACACCCAGCAGGTGTGTTGTGCAAAGCCCTGAAGGAATTCCAAGGTGATGTTGGGTAAATTAGCTCTATGTTGTGTTGCTTGCGTTGATGAATGCAGGAATGTAAATGCATGAGCTAACCATTTTTGTCTAAACTGTGAAGCAGCATTATATATGCATCATGTGCATGATTTTTCCATATATGGCATTAGTGGAAATATGCTTTTAGAGACTTTTTGGTTGATAAATACGTTTTGCTGTGTGTGTGTTTAGGTTAGTAAATCACCCCCTAAGCCTCCATGATTGAAAAAACAGAAATCCAAATAAACGAAAGGGGGTGGGCAGGGGTAGTTAGGCTGAAAAGGAAAGGGCTAAATAATGATAGATGACCTCAAGCCAGGAAATGAGACTGGGAGGAGCTCACAGTGTGCTGTGAAATTATAGTGAGCAATTTCTAAATAGGAGAGGAGCCTGTACACCTGTGCAAATCTCAAGGTAATGCTAGAGTTCAGCTTCAAGGGAAAATAAATAATACAACTTCTCTTGAACCTAAGATTTTGAAGTGGACAAATGGTAAGACAAGACTATTCCCTTAGAAAATCAGCCCCTTTGTTGCTTCAGCTATAGTGTCATAATAAGTGTAAGAACCAAGCAGAAACAATGCATCCAACAAGCTTAATTGAAACTCAGAAATAGACTTATAGCTCTTTTAATCTAATTGGAAAGTAGAAGAAAATAAACGAATAGACGCTCTTTAATCTAATTGGAAAATAGAAGAAATAAATGAATAGAGGGCTCTTTGTCACTTTAAGGGCTGTTCTGAATCATGGATATTACCTGCAGAATTGATGCAAGCCAGTGATACTGTGCCTTACTTTTTAGGACTTATTGTATAGGAATAAGCAACTGAGTTTGAGAAGCACAAGCCAAACAAATGAGAGATCTGTATAATTGCAAAGTATCCTGGAAACAAGCCTGAAATTTTAAGCTTGGCTCAGCAGACCCTTAAATTCGATTACTCTTGCAAATAGTTATTGTGGAATGGGTTAGCTAAGCCACTGTATGCACGCGCAAACATTGATTAGGATGAAAGTTGCTGGCAATCCGCATAAAATATTCAAAAGTGTTAAAAAACTGTTATGAATATGCTTTGCATAGCCGGTAGTATTGTCATTCAACAATGAATTTACACAGGATAACACAATCGATATAACACATTTAATTGAATCCAATTAACAGGATATAACGTTTTTGTTCAGTTCTTATTCTGAACTTCTATATGAATATGAAGCACTGGATTTCAGTTTTTCTATTTTCTTTTTTCTATTATCAGTGAATGTTTAATAGAATAAGAAAAAAAGAAGAAACTGGGACATTAAAGTATTAGAAAAACACTGATATATTAAAAACGCAAAACAAGCAAAATGTAGAAACATGTGTCGAGAACAGTCAGACCAAGGGACTTGTAAATCTGTCTTTGTATAAATGTGTATGCGCGTTGTAGAAATGTGTAAGTAACATATAGCCAAGCAGTTCTCTTTAACACATTTCTGTTATCATGCAGAATCAGCACTAGTTTTAATTGCTTTCAAATTTTGGGCCTATTGGATTTCAGAGACAAAAACAGGTCCATTATGAAACGACAACATTTATATGATAATAAGGTAACTTAGGCAAAGTTGTGAAATGGGAGCTATTCCTTCCCAATGTAGGAATGGAGCAGTGTTTATGTGTGTATATATTTATATAAATTGTGGCAGTGCATGGCAATGCCACGGAGTATGCAAATAGTTCTACAGGGAAGAAACTGGACTTCCAGTTTCTTCCAGTTTTTCCGGATTGTAGCTGGTATCTGGATCTCTGGAGATTTCTAAGAGTTCAGGGTGGGAGGAAATCTCCAGTCCTGGGGTCAGGTGTTGCCAGTCATCAGGTGGCTGAGCGCAGCCTCATTAAAAGCTCATACCAGAGCTCAAGGAAAGAGTTGGTGGTGTGTGCTGGGAGCACACGAGGGTCGAACCAAGCCAGTGGTGGGTGTGCAGGAGGAACACGACCACAAGCAGACTCGCTGTGCATGCTGGACGCGTGTGGAACAGCCAGAGAAGGCTGGGGAAGGTTGGTGACTAGTGAGAGAGACTTGCTGGATTGCTGTGCTGCAGTGTTACAGGACTTATATAGTTTATTATTTCACCAAAATGTTTAGAACGCACTTGCCATGGGCCAATACTGTCTGGTATGCACATCTTTATCTTTCAAATTGAATTTATTAAAGTCGTGCTGATGCAATCATTTTCTACAGAGGATGGGGAGGGAAACCTGTGGAGGGGGGTAAGTAAATATGAACCGTGAAGGTATAAGAGACAAGAAGAGGGAAGGAGTAGATTGTGTGAAAGATGAGGAATAGAAGGGGGGGGGGGAAAGAATAAGAAGGAAACCAGGAGTAAAAAAGCTAAGCATCTTTGTTTTCTGCCCATGGGAATCCAGTGTTAAAATGTATGTTTTGTATGCTTTTTAGTTTTGCATACAGTTATGGAAGGGTAAATTCTCTGTAAAGTATTTATTGATGTCTAAGTCCCCGCTAGGTAAATTCACTCCTCTATTTGTCCTGGTGACTGTTGTCATCGAGCTAAAATGAGAGTATAAATTCAAAATTTTAGAGTTTAGAGTCAACATATCCATAGGTAGGCCAAGAGCAAATGGCCTGTTGCCAGGAAAAGGTTTCAGTAACTATACATTTGCGGTAGGGATGCACCGATACCAGTTTTTCAGTATTGAGTACCGATATTTTTTTTGGTACTCGCCGATACCGAATACCAATACCGGAACTCCCATTTAAGAAGCCAGGCGGAGTGTAATGACTCATCACCTGGCTTACTGATTAGCAGGGAAGCCGGGTGGTGTGTAAAGACTCACCACCTGGCTTCCCGATTAGCAGGGAAGCCGTCTGCATGCTCCCTCATCACCAGGTGATGAGAAAGCATGGAGCCGTCTTTCTGGCCAATCAGGAAGCATGGGTGTTGTGTAATGAGGCGTTGTCCGGCTTCCTGATTGGTCAAGAAGCTGTCCAGTCAGGAAGCCAGGCAATGCGTCATTGCACGGCGCCCAGCTTCCTGATTGGCCAGGATGCCAGCTCCACGCTACTTCATCAATAGGTGAAGAGGGAGCATGGAGCTGGCATCCCGGCCAATCAGAAAGCCGTGCGGCGTATAATGATTTGCTGCCCGGCTTTCTGATACCGGAAGCTCAAGTATCGGGCCAGGCATCGGAGCATTTGGGTGAGTAAGAGTACTCAGCCAAATACTTGGCATCGTCACCGATACTAGTATCGGTATCGGTGCATCCCTAATTTGCGGCACATAGAAACACATGTATCATAGGTTTTCATGCGCTGCCATTGGTTTCTATGGGCCTCTCGACACACATCAACAGGTGAAAAAACATACCTGAACTGTTTTCCATGGCACAGCACAATGCAACACATGTAAGTGAACCAGGCCCCAACTTGGCAGCCCCAAGAATGGGATACCAAGAAACATGCTTTTTAAGGTGTTGTAACAACACATAGGAGTGACCATGGCCTTTGATATGGACATATAAACCCTTAGCGCTGATTCATAAAAAATGGAGACAAGAAAATAGGTGCAAAATCCTTGTCTTGAAAGGCAAAAGCTGATTAGTTGTTGCAAATCCAATTTTGATATAATTTTCTTTTCTCTCAGATTTAATGAATATTTCCCTTCCTGTCAGACAGCAAGTAAAATAATCAGTCAGCCATGTTTCTTCAGTAGCTTACTCTTTGAAACTTGTGTAAAGTTTCTATATGAGAAACGGAGATACAAGTATTATCTCCAGAAGTTGAAGTAGATACTCACAGCATTCCATCTGTGCAATGCCGCTCTACCAATACCAGTGCATCTGTACCCTCTGAATTTTATAGATGGTTAATGAATACAAAACAAATCCTACATAACTGTATCTTCACTCTCTTTTGCATCTTTTTCCAAATCAGGCACAAGGAGAGCCCATGGTGTCACCCTGGTTTCTCCCTAACAATCTTTGGTGTTTTAGCTTTAACTGAAGGACAACAGAATAGGAATGCCCTACTTACCTCCAAAACATTAGATTTAACAATGTACATAGAAGGCACTGGATGTCATTATGTTTAGTAAATATCCACAGAAAACTACTGTAGTTATTAATTAGTTAATTAAAACACTTTCACTTATTTTAGTAGCCTAAGTAACCCCTTCAATATATAAAGCCCACCTGGATGTCCATGTAAAACGCAAATAAAAAGAAATATCTGAAAACATCTATTGTGCAGAAGAGAGTGCAGCTAATGGAGTAAACGGCTGTGTTTTAGTTAATGCTCAAGGAGAGTTTGTAAAATCGACTATTAATGAGCAGGAAGTCAAAACACTGGCTATGTTTTGAAGTGCTGAAAGCATATTGAAAACATATTGGTCATGATGACTGCCTTTCAGGTTATTTGGCTGTGAGTAGTTTGCCACCCAAGCTGTAGGACCTTTAGAGGGAACGGTGAATTTTGTTTGCCCAAATAAACATTTTATTGTACTTTCCTGTAGGAAAAAAATGCCATTTAATAATAATAGTGGGCAGTTTTTATATAATGCTGTTACTGGTTCACGTACAGGAAGGGAGATGTTGGCATACTGATGTATCTAGTGAGAGAACTAGTTTAGGTGCGGCAGAAATTACAGAAATCAAATAGCCAAAATGTGCAATTTTATTCTGGATCACTTTTCCTGCTACCAAAAGTTGGAATGGTTGATAATTAGAAAACATAGGTGTAGAATTATGTTGCTCTATGATCTGACATTTTGCTGCTATGACTGCATCTCACATAGCAAACTTTATGATCAAATGTTTTAAATTCTGGTTCATTATTTGCACACCATTGAGATGTAAAGCCACCACTTTTTTTAGATTTGGATAGAGCAGGGAATGGTTGAAATTTCTATAAGCCTTTTTGTCACATTGTGCCATTGGGGAGAATTACCTTAAATTTTTGTCCTATAGACACAGCAGAAAACATATCTCCAAATTAAGGAATCTCGCCTCTGAGGCATTGAAAAAGTCCCTCTCAATTCCTGTCCTAGTAAAAAGTCATAATTTCACATTTCCCTTACTTTCAGTCCTGATGACAATGAACACATAAATAATGTGGATTTCCCCACAAGGGACATAGCAATCAAACCTGATAGAGGTTCTCACCCTTCCCGCACTAGGAAAAACAAATAAATTTTTACTTAAAGGAGAATTATGGGGTGAGCAAAAAACACTCATCCCCATAATTCAAGCCGACCTGTGACAAAGAAGTCAGTGAACATACACCGCTGTCGCTGACTTCACGATCATCTCTGTCAGTCACTGCTCCCCGCAGGGATTATACCCCCCTCCCCTCTCTGTTTCTCCCCTCTCTGTTTCTCCCCTCTCTGTTTCTCCAGCGCTGACTGGAGAAATGGACAGGGAAGGGCCGGGCACAGCTGGCTCTGCCTTTAGAGAGGCTGAGCCAGCTGCCAATCAACCAGCGGGGTGGATCTTGACAGCATTGTTGTGATCCATCCCATCTGCAGCGCTCACACAGTATATGTCCTCCCTTGATCCTGAGGAGAACGATGAGCAAAAAAGGTTGCCCCATAGTTCTCCTTTAATATACTTTAACAATCCTGATGACCTTGAACTTGAATCTTAAAATCTTGATCTCTGCTTCCACACAAATGTCAATACATTTTGCATTACAATAAAATTATCTAGTCCACAACATGCATACACTAGACATAAGTATCTATATCAGGAACACCATTTATACTTCCATTAAGGAGGAAGGACAAGGTCTTATTAGTGACATTCATGTAACCTAAAACAATCAAATAATTTCAACCAGACTCAGTGGTACACTTGAACCTATTCAGACACCACAAAGAGGAATCGCAATTCCAAAAATCTAGAAAATAGAGGGTAAATGTCTCAAACTATAACAAATTAAATACATAGAGGTACCTACATAACAAGGGCTAAACAGCTACATTACAGATAAAGGACATGGTACACATGTGTCGTTAAGTAAGCGCACACTATTTTATATGGTGCTACCTCTGAACAGGCGTTCAATGATACAAATCTGTAGATACACTCTCTTTTTCAGCAAGGGTTTCCTATGGGGTTTTTTGGCCTGGTGCCTTTATTGGCACATGTGCATTTTATAGCTTGACACATTAGTTGTTTTTTTTTTTCAAATAAAATGTTGAGATGTGCATGTCTTAGTACACCTTTTCAGAGCCGAAGACACAAACAAAAGTATCATGATTTGGATGTTCAATACACACTGCAACCTGAGACTGCATACAATGCATTGACTTTGTGTGCAATTTGCTACATGCATAGAGGATTCACATTCGCTATGTGCTCATACCTGTGCATGCATGTGATCCGTGATGAAAGCGTAACGTAATGATTTGTGTCTGCTCTTTCTTGCATTTTCCTTTAGTAAGTCTGGCCAGTACATGTAGCTGAAGAGTCCCTAAAGCAAGTGCTGTAAACACTGCTTTCCATTTGTCTTTTCTTTATATTAGCATATAAAGAAAAACAGCATATTCTAATTATCATAACAGAGCCACAGAACACAGCCCATCACTAATATTTTAGACAATTCCCACATTCTTTCCTTAGTTTATTGCAAGCACATTAAAGCCAAATGAAAAACAGCCTCTCCTTAATGTTTCATATTAATATAGTATATTTATTTGAGGCTTTAATGTGTATACACAAAAAAGCTCAAAATAAAAACGTATGTTCAAAGAGGACAGCTGTCACGCTAACTGCATCATCTGTAGTCTCAAAAGCTGTCTGCTTTGGGTTCCTGTTCTAGTATTATTAATAAATATTATGGCAACTCTTGCATGAGTTTATTAAATGCAAAACATGCAGCTGAAGAAGAATAACCAGTCAGTTATGTTCACAATATACAGTGGGGGGAATGTATCAAAACTGGAGCAAACAGAATCTGGAGCAGTTGCCCATGGCAAACAATCAGCATCTCTCTACAGTTTCCTCAGGTAAGATTGGAAAATGAGAGAAATAAGCTGATTGGCTGCAGTGCAAATCTGCTCCAGAATTTGTCTGCTCCAGTTTTGATAACCCCCCCCCCCCT
>NW_017306579.1:622071-657391 GCF_000935625.1 Nanorana parkeri
ATCGCCCTCAAATTTTGTTCCCCCCTGTTTTACCCCCCCCCCCCCCCCCCCCCAGTATGTTCTACACTGAACTTGAACTTTTACAGTTACAAAACTGTCACATAGGTAGTGCACATTCCAAAATATAAAGATAACACATAGGAGTATTTTTTCATTCCCAAGAAAAAGCAGATAGGTGTCAACATTCAATTTTGTGAGTGGTGTTGTTTGTTTGTTAAGTTTAAAAGAGAACTATGGGGTAACCTTTTTATCTCAGAGTTCTCATAAAGGTCACGGGAGGACATATACTAAACTCTTCCCATGACCCACAGCTCAGTGTATAGCAGGCTATAGCTCGCTATATACGGAGAGCGCCGCAGCCGGGACGGACCCCGACAATACTGTCAAGACAGCTGATTATAGGCAGAGCCAGCTGGCTGATTGACAGCGGGCTCTGCCTATCCACAGGCAGAGCCAGTTGTGCCTGCCCCCTCCCCGTCCGTGCCTCCAGTCAGCGGTGGAGGATCGGAGCGGGGAGGGGGGGAGAATGCCTGTGGGGAACATACGGGAATCATAATTTTTGTGTCAGGATACACATTATACAATCATATTTACATATTTTATCTACAGTAACTCTATTATTTTGAACTAACACTGACAGAAAAATTGTTTTTATTTAGTTTATTTTCTTTATTTGTCTATGGATTCCATAAAAAATAAAATACCTTTTTGAAAGACAATATCTTCTAATTGTTTGTCATGAATAGATGATATATTTATTACTTTGTTGTCTTAAGTAATTACTAAATTGTCCCCTAATTAACAGGCCACTAGCAGAAATTTAAAATTGTTCTGGCCTATAGGGGGTATACAGGTTTGTGAGCTGCAGTGGTTCAATGGTATACTTGCCAGGCCTAAAGGTAGCAAATAAGAGACGTTTATTGTTAGGGTTTACATGCACTTCAATGGCTAATCTACACATGCAGGGTTATTCACAAAGCTGGCCGAGCAGCTCATTCGAGCCGAAGGCATATGCTTCGGCTTGACTGAGCCGAAAGGAATCGTGAAGCAGGTTTATATGAGAATAGGCCGAACGGCAACGAGAAGCTTGCCGGAGGTTTGGGTCAGCCGATCCAGATGTTGGATCGGCTAAGTCGAACTCCTTCTGCACTCCGGGTCAGCCGAACATGCAGAATCAGTGTACGGCTGAAATCAGATGTACAAGCCTGAAGTGAATAGCCGAACAGCATTCGGCTCACTTCACTTCGGGTCGGTTATTCACACGGCTGCCTTCGGCAGCTTTGTGAATAACCCTGTAAACATCATGCAACTACATTATTTAAAGGACACCAGTGACTTTTACAAACTTATTAAATCGGCTACAGTAATCAAATACCTAGCAGTACCTGCACATAACTTTATTCACTTTCTCAAGCATTCATAGGAGCCCCAAATCTTCATGTACACTTATATATAAATTTTTATACTTGCATACAGAATTGGGGATTAGACCGCCCTCTCACACATGACATACCTTGATATTGTCTAATAACGGCATCCATGATGGGGATAGGCCAACAGAAATTTTGAGAGGGGCTAAGCTAACCTTAAAACTTTAATTGCCATTAAATAAAAAAAAAATACTATGTGCTACTTTGTTTTTTTGCCAATATGATACTAACAATTATTTTAAATATAATTAATAACAAATTACCACTTTACATATTAATATATTACTACACAACTTTGACTAAATATAAAAAAGCTCTGCAAAAAAAAACACTTTAAAAAGAAGAGTTTTGTATGCATTTTTACTTAAGTCATTCAATTATTTAAGTATATTATTCTTCTAGCTATATAAAATATATACAAAAAGTGCTTTAACCTGCAGCACTGTTCTAGTAAAATCATTATACACTTATAAAATCAATAAAGAATTCAAGGTAAAACAGAGCCTTGTTTTATACAAATGTTTTCGCTTTCTATAAAGTAATTCTATCAACTTGGCCTATAAAATACCCATCAGCAAAATGTGTATATAAGGTAGTTATTAAATATTGTAGCGCTACATACAAAAGTGCTTATCCAAATGAATTTCCAACTATTCATATGAATTTCCTATTCTTAATGGAAATTGTATATGCCATGTGTGATATAATTACCTACATGAAATAGCACACATTGAGAATAGAATCTATACATAATTTTTATATGGGTCCTACTTGAGGAAGTTATTTCTGGCTACATAGGTTTGTTTTAAAGCTTGCAATTTGTATGAGATTATTGTATGAGCTAAAAGATTAAAGACATTTACAGTAGTATTGCATAAAAGATTGCTTAGTGTTAAATGGTCTTAACAAGAGGTTAATGCTTTGCAAGCACCAGTATAGGGGCTCAAGACACGTCTGCCTGCTATTTGTACATATTGTGACCAGCATGCTTCACTAGTCATGATGACTAAAAAACAAACGTGAGGGCGCAAGGCTGGAGGGACTATGAAGCTGATTAAAACAAAGTGAGGGAAGCAAGAGGAGATGGATCACTTACTTTTAAGTGGGTCTCGGAACCAGATGGATGTGGAACAGTGAAGGAAATCGTGGGGTCCAACGTAGTGCAATCAGTGAAGGCTAGTGTGTTGCCTTGGGTAGCTCATCACAGGAAAATGAGAAGAGAGGGGTGGACAGGGGTGCAGGTGATGGCACACACAGTGTGTCCGTGTCCCTGCTGAAGCAATGTGAAGTGCCAGTGATGTGAGGACTGACGTTAGGCTGGGCTGCAGCTGCGGGTGGAGGAACTCGGGCTGTGAGATGGACGTGTCTGGGCCAGTGTCCGTGCCGTGGTGATGATGCAGGATGGAGAATCGGCCGGGATGGTGGTAAGGTGAGGAAGGATCAGGTTGGTAAGGTAGTGGGTGGAAGCTCGGGAGCAACGCGTTTCGAGGATGTTACCTGTTTGTCAAGCTCCTAATGAGCTCCTAATGAGCTCATTAGTGACCTCACATCACTGGCACTTCACATTGCTTCAGCGGGGACACGGACACACTGTGTGTGCCATCACCTGCACCCCTGTCCACCCCTCTCTTCTCATTTTCCTGTGATGATCTACCCAAGGCAACACACTAGCCTTCACTGATTGCACTACGTTGGACCCCACGATTTCCTTCACTGTTCCACATCCATCTGGTTCCGAGACCCACTTAAAAGTAAGTGATGCATCTCCTCTTGCTTCCCTCACTTTGTTTCAATCAGCTTCATAGTCCCTCCAGCCTTGCGCCCTTACGTTTGTTTTTTGGTTCCACAAGTGCAGGCACTCCTCCCGTCTCCTAGGGCTGCAGGCGAGGTAGAGCTACAGCACCCTATTCCCTTGGCCCAATCCGAGAGCGCTGTTCGTATTATTTGTATGTGCTTTTAGTCATGATGACTGAAGCTTCCCAGTTACTTTAGGATTTAGCAATATTTCACAGCACCATTACAGAATAACACTACTTGCAAACCTGAATTTTTCAAATTAGGTATTTGTGTGTTTTAATAAACCTGTGAGAAGTTAAACTTTAGGATGGGCTCTATAGTAGGCACCTTCAATTTTCGCCAATGCGCTATAGTAGACTTAAAAACTGTAAAGCAGAACATTCAAATCCACTGATAATGAGATCTGTGAACACATTACAGACAGAGTTAATTATGGCAACTTCCCCAGTTCAGTTAAAATAAAACTAGTAACACTAGAAAACAAGTGAGCAGCATTTTTTCTTAAGGTGTGTTATGTAAATGAGACCATGTAACAAATAGCTGTTATCCCAATTTGGCTGTTAAGTTCCAAATACAATTTATTTTTCCAGCAAAGTATACTGTAGTAGTAGTAGTGGTAGTAGTAGTAGTCAGTAGCTCCTCAGTCTTTTTCAGCATATCAGAACTAAGATCTCAGGGACTTAACTGAAATGTTAAGCCCTCCCATCAACAAAGCAAGTAAGTGCTGAAAGCCGTGGTCTATTAGTGAATAGCAATAATAATGATGGACAAAACCCCTGAAACACTTGCGTGCAGTTCGGAATAATTATGGATGTGCATTTGGCTTTTGGCGCATAAAGGAATTATTTTCATGTCTCCGCCCACTGTCCTGAAAAGTGGGCTAGTCCTTTTATTTTTGGGATATATAATGGAATGAGACACATTGAGAGAAACAGTGAATACCTTCTGTTTTAGGAAGGCTTAACTGTGCTATGCAGGATTTAAAAAAGAGCACAGATGTTCTTCTAAAAACAACACACACATGTAATTAAAAATCCTTTTTTTATCCAGCATATTTTATTTTTTATTAGGTGGTCAACATCTGAGAGGTTTTCTGTCCAGTTTCAAAATTCCTGTGAAACGAATTGTTATAAAATTAAGTGTTCTTTCATTTGTGATGGCCTCTTCAAAGTACTTCCTAGAAAATATTCCTTGATAACACTTTTCACTGGTCACGTAATAATCAGCTATTTACTGGTACTAAAAAGACTATAACCTAACCAGAGACCATTTGTCTAAAAGCTTCAGTGTGCATGAAGCATGAAGGTTAAATTTTACAGCGAAATAATGTAGTGTGAAATTAACAAACATCATCATTCAGTTTACTTACTTGTATTCTATTGTTAATATGAAATACTTTTTAGAAGACAATAAGAGTATACATGTATATCTTTATCATTTACAGAATTTAAATTAAAACCCAAAATGTTCTTTGACTTGCACAGTTACAAAGAGTTAGCAATCATACCCCAGCTATCTAGTTTCTCAAACCATACAAACATACATGTAAATGAAAATCATTTTTATCAGGTTTGGTTTATTTTATTATGTGGCCATTATGTGGTCAACATCTAATAAGCTTTTTGACACTGGTCCTACATTCCCCTCTCCTTTGTATGCCCTCCAAGCCCTCTGCCTGTGCTTCCCCCCATCACACTTACTCCTCCCATCAGACCCCCTACCTCCTGTCCTTGTCCTTCCTTTCACCTTCTCCTGCCCCCCTTTATAATTTTATTTTTTCAGGGTTTTTTTCTCCCCATCTTTTACCTCGCCATATCCTCCTTTCCTTTTATTCCCCCAACCACTTTACCTGTATCTCCTAGATCTGAAGAATGTTTGCATTTCTAGAACTTTACTATCTTTCTCTACATCTTTTTAGGGTCTTGAACTCCCTCCCTTCCCAGTTTTTTTTTTGTTTGACATTACCTCCTATTGCGCACATTTTGCCCAGTGATCACCTGTGCTGTTTTGTATCACAACTGTTTGTTCGTATTAATTACCTGCACCGTACACACAGTATTAAGCTTTACTAATATATGTACACATTTTTTTGCTTTCAGTTTTGTATGTACCTATCTCTCAAACTGCACAATGCTTTGTAATACTGCACTTAGGATGAGGTTAGGTTATTTAAAAATGTTTAAATAAATAGTTTTTAAAAAGAGGTTTTTTGACCCCTTTCAATATTTCTGTAAAACTAATGTCGTTAATTCAGTTTTTTTTCAACTTTTCCAAATCATTCTGGAAAATATTCCCTGATACCACATATTAATGTAGCGCCCCGCTGGATTCTAGGGGCAGAAAGGGCTGACATTTCACCTCAGGGATGGATCCTTAGCCGCAATGTGGGATGTGTGAAGTGAAATAGGGAGCCAGTCACTTTAAGGAATTGTTGCTTTATTGGAACCAACAGCAAAACAGGGAGAGAGGGTGTAGGGCTGCAGACATCTAATAAACACAGAGCTCAAGACTCACCAAATGCTCTCCAGCTTAAGGTACTCAAGCTAAAAGTGCAGTGGTACTGTGATAGAGGACCTTAGCTGGCATTTGGAGTTCTCCCCTGAGTCACCAGACTTCTCTTTATGGTCCAAGCCCCCTGGCTTCTTCAGTACATCCAGTTCATGGCACTATATCCCAGGAATAATTCTAGACCACGACTGGTTCCACATCTGACCACCTGCAGGCTTTAGGCCTGGTCAGACAGCATACATTGCAACTCACCTCCCCCAGGCAGGAGGCCCAGGGGAGAAAGAGGCTTTCACATGGTCAGACCCAGATATTTATGTCCTCTCCCAGCATGCACCACTTGCCATGAAAGTGATTGGCTGAAGAGATACAGATATCTATAGCATTCCATTGTTGGTTGCTCTGCTCTGTGGCAAGGCTACACCTAGCAGCAGGAAGATGCAATCAACAACAGAATTAGGAAAACCAAATGGGTATAGACTATACAATCAGCCAGACTGAATGCAGTCACAGCAAACTAAATTTAAGTAGTCACCCCACTTAGGGCAAGGTGGCTATATTAATAATAAAATGTAATGTAATATGTGTTGCAGCAGGCATTTGTTAATGTAATTTGCTCATTTCTTTTAGTGTTTAAAGTATTTTTATTACTTTTACTTGGAATTCATGACAGTCACAGCACTGTCTATTCGGCTTCCTGGAACAGGGTAAAAAAACTTCCCAACTGCCTTCAATGCAGCAGTATCATTATCACCTTGATATGTGGGGGGGGGGGCTACAGAATACTGTGCTGACATACATGGCATCCTACAGTTCCACAGTTGGGTAGTCAGTGCTCTGCCATCATCTCTGCCACATCTACTGCAGCACCCCGTAATGACTGAGAGATGAAGTCTTTGACATCACCTTCTTCATATAGTAGTCTTCGAGGAAGTACATTGGCACTAACTTGAAAAAGATGGATATTTTTCTCGGTTAAAGGTGTAAAATATGCCAATTACAGAGAGTTAAATATGGTAACATGTATAGAGAAATAGTAAATATATCCACTTACACAAACACATGCAGTAAACCCCAAACTATCTATTTACTCTGATTTAAAAGTGATATTAAAGTCAAATTAATTTAAGCTATTTCAAATGCTGAGGAAATCACTTACAATGGATGCTGCTTCTTGATGTTTAAAAGTTGTAGTTTCCTGCAGAATCAGCTGGTCTCCTGGCTTCCTGTTTTAGAGTGACTCCTTTCTCAATCAGAGTGCTATGCAGTCACCCTTGTGTGACCCTTGTGTAAACTGCGTGTGTTTCCACAATCACATGGACACAGTAAATCAATCTACTTCCCTCCCCCCTGGCCCCCTCTTCTCCCTCTCCCCTTCTACAAGCTAGTAGATAAACAGTTGCTGGAGTCTGCTCTGTCCCTTGTGATCTTGTACTGGACAGGAAGTTCCGGGAAGCCCAGCTCAGAGACTTGGAAGCAGCTGTTCAGAAACTTGATGATTGTAAGTATTTGGGCAAAAATTTAAAGCAATGCTATGCTGGGTAATGTATATTTGTTTGATCTTGAATCATTATTGAAAAAAAGTTTGAGTGTTTAAGCATCTTTAAGCATCTACAAAGTAATATTAATCAATCACTTGATAAAAGATTACTGAGGTTTAATACGAAAACTACAGTCTAAACAGGTCCCAAATTAAGTTACTATGTGATGCAGAAGCCTAATAAAATATTTGACCTTCCCTGACTGAGCCAAATCCTTCCTAATGTGTCTTTAATGCTCCCTCTTCTAGACACTACAACTCAGAGTATTAGTGTCACCAACAGAGAAAGTTCTGTCGACCGAGAAAGCACTGGGTAGGTCTAGGTGTGTCCTGTTGCTGATTGACAAGCTACAGGCTTGTAAATCAGCAGTGACTAAACTGATATTTTCACCCCCTGCAACATTTTTTCATCCCACTGTAGTATAAGGAGGTACAGCCTACATGGGAATGGCAATTCAGGAGCAATACAGCATCGTTGCCATACCATCACAGGAAGCTGCATTAGGAAGATGTCACTCTCAGCATGTACAGTATTTGTAACCTTTGAAGAAGTCAGCAACTGTGAGGAAACACATCAGGTGGAGGTCTATATATATTTACTGTAATAGCAGAACAATGTTCATAGTACTGAGAGCACTTTGTACGCAAGAGTGCAATTGTTTTTATTGCGCATTTAATAAAAGGAATTACACTATCAGGGTGTCCCTACAGTTCTCACTGCCTGAGGGTACCTCTGTCCGACATCCTGCCAGCTCACTCACGTCACTGGTTGCCAAGAGCTAAGTGGGTATCTCTGGCTGGTGTCCCACTCCAGGCAACCAGTAAAATCAGTGAACTGGACTGGACGCCGGCCAGAGCATCAGAGGTTGCTAAGCTAAGCTATGGGATGCTCAGGCTGGAAAGGGGGTGGCAGGCACAACTACTGCCTCCACTCACACCTCAGGCTGCCTCATTATCGGGACAGCTCTGTACACTATACAGTAAGTATTTTCATCTTACATCACTTACTGAGAGAAATTGCCTTATACTGGGAGGAAATATTATAGTTTTGAATTATCATGACCTCTCTGCAATGGGGAGGTGACTTTTGAAGAAATTATTTCTCTTTCATGATGAGACATAACCAGAGGAGTGTAATAGAGCCTGATTACCTTTCTACAGCGAGGAGATAATTGAACTGGTGAGGGCCTGTCCAGTTTCATACACAAGCATACTAAAGAGGAATGCATTATAGTTACATAGTTGACAAGGCTGGAAAAAAAGTGCCTGATGTCCATCAAATTCAACCTCTATCACAACGCCTGCAATTTTGGTCCAGAAGGCAAACTGTCCCATGCAATAGCATCTAATTTTTGGCACACAGCACTGTATATACACTGAGTGGCCAGATTATTATGACCACCTGACGTTTGTAGGCAAATTAGCTATAATTAGCTATAATTTCTCGCTGAAGTTGCTAGAGGGCTAGACCATTATAAATAGGGAAGCAGGTTGTTTACCACGACAGTAGAAGTGATGTTTTTTCTGAAGATATGGGTAAGCAACGCGATTTAACAGCCTTTTAACATGGGATGATTGTTGGCAGCATATAGTCACTGAGGAACTGCTGCGAGCAACAATAGACCTAGCTAAGAGTGACATGTGGCACTTAAACCACTGATGACTGTTCTGATTTAAAAGTATAGCATGAAAATAACTGCATGGATTTAATGAATAGTTTGACTAATATGAGTTCTCTCTATAACATTCAGTCAATGTTCACCATGTCATTGAACTAGTTTCTATTATACTGTTGCTGCTATGTGACAAGCTTAGGAATCCTTATTTGCTATGATAAGTGGAAAAGGAACAATATCCTAAGTTAGGATATTGTTCCTTTTCCACTTATAGCAAATAAAGTGCTAATACCACATATTTCATAGCTATTATTTGAATTACAGGGAGAGGAAAATCAATTCTAATATGTGTAAGTGAGTAATATATTTAAACTCTTAACAGTGTCTTTCAAGGCTTAATAACTGAACAATGTAACTGAGTGCACCTGTACAATACACCAATCTATGTCTTTCTGTGTACAGCATTACAGCACTGCTGACTTACATTCCCCTCTGTAAGAGTCTTTGTCTGGGTTATCTGGTACTGCCAGGAGAAATGCACAATGGAATCAAACAGAAAGTGGCATCATGACTCCGCTTTTCCAATAAATACTGGCTTTCTGTAGAAATGAAGCAGATCAGTGCTGATACATCCGACCGCAGTCACATCACAGATACTGTATATTTACAATTGGAATACAGAGTTTTTGAAGGCTTTCAATTAAATCTATTCTAACTGTTCATACTTTTGTCCCAAACCTGTTTAAATTCATAAGGCCTCATTGACACTAGTGTTGACAAATACGCATTTATAGTAATGCATAATAAGTTGCATAAATGAAAAAAGTTATATTTAATATTATCATTATTATTATTTTTTGTTTTTTTTGTTTTGAACTCTTGCCCTGCTAGCTTCTCGCCATGTTCTTAATCTTAGCTTCATATTGAAAATACCACTCTCCTGAACCTTATTCACATCCTTCATGTTTTAAAAGTTTTAGTCATGCCTTTTTCTTTCTTTCATCAAGACCGTGCATATTAAGTCCCTGCAGTCTTTCACCATTTTTGCGGCCCGTCTCTAGACTTATTTCTATCTTAGCAAAATCTTTTTGTAAGTAAGGTCTCCAGAGCTGAGCGCAGCTATGTTATACATAAGCTCTAACTAAAGATCTACATAGGGGACTCAGGACCACCTTCCTCCTGTTAATGATCCCTCTAGTGATGCACCCTAGAATCCTATTCGCTCTCCACACTACCAGGCTACACTTCTGTTACCTTATGAGGTTTATGTCAAATCTCCATGAAAATATTTATATAGTTTTTGTAATTAAATATATTCTTTGTTGGGTGACTGAATGGGAGTTTTTTTTTTTTTAAAAGGGTGCTTTTACTGAACTGTGGGATTGTGAATGTAATTTTGGATCTGTCCATGCAGGCATAGCCTGTTAATTGTAAATGGTTAGGAAAAGAAACAAGACATTTTGGAGCCTAGATTATTTATTTTAAGAATATGTGCATACTCTCTTTTGTCTCTGGCTAAGAGCTTCAAAGGATCCTTGTATTTAGATAATAAACAATTAGCTTTTTCAACCCATGTAAAGACACAATCGTAAACTGGGACGTCTGGGTACAGTAGGATCATTGAAGATTCACATAGAAAGGGGTTGGATGCTGCAACAAAGGGATTAAGATTAGATTAGTACTTGGAGGCCACCAATCATGGCCCCTCCATACCTGTATCGATCCACTTTTCAGAGAAAAAATTAGTTTTTTGGATCACCAGAATGGGGCCCTCACGTGACAATTACCTGGCAAATATACAGATACCCCCTCAGCACATGACATGTGTTATAACCACCCCTATTCTATCTGCAACTGTAAATATAGGTTTGGATATATTTTAAACATGCCTCTTATAGGTTTTGTCACCAGCCGTTCCTTTTTGTTCAGATTTGATGTGATCAATAGAAGGCATGCTTAAAGAAGAGCAGTGGCATAACCAGAGTTATGGGCGCCCGGGGCAGACATTTTTTTTCGCCCCGCCCTCCCCCTCATTATATATTTTTTCCATGATGGGACTTGTAGTTCCGTAGCTGATATGTTATGTTATGAAGCTGTATTAATTACTGTCCACCTGAAAGTTCTACAATGCCATTATAGAACTAAGAATAGAACATTTAAGTTTATCTATGTTTTATTCTATGTTCTATAATGGCATTGTATTAATTGTGAACTACAAGCGGCCAGTCCAACTGTGACTGTGCCCCTACACCTTCACTGACCCACATGAGACCCCAAGACCTGATACTGACTTGCCAGGGACCTCAAAAGGATCCCAACACCCGACACTGAGCACCTGTCCCTCACCACCCCAACATGGACCCCGTCCCCAACATCCAATACTGACCACCTGGCCTGCTATACCCAGGACCCCGATCTCCGCCTGACTGACACAGTCACGGCCTTTCAACTCCCAGCAATAGTACATTATACAGCGCAATGCAGAATACCACCAGCTACATAGGAATACAACAAATCCCAGCAATACATATAGTGTATAATGTATTGCTGGGATTTGTAGTCCTCTATAGCTGATGGTACATTGCTCTGTATAATATACAGTACAGCACAATGTACCATCAGCTATAGAGGAATACAAATCCCACTATCCCAGCAATACATTACAGAGCAGTTTGGGGGGGGGAGTGCAGGCTTACCTGAGCAGTCTTCCAGCCACTTGCTTTTGAGATCGGGCCTATCTGTCGGCTGCTGTCATCCTCCCATACCTGCTCCTCCTTACTTCTTCCTCTTCTCCCTGTGTCCCTGTGCCGATCGTGGATGTGGGCAGGCGGTGAGCGTGAGGCAGGAAGGAGGTGCGGTGTGTGGAGCGTGTATGCGGGCGGGTCTGGCACCAGCAAGCATGAGGCGGGGAGGAGGTGTGGCGCTCTGCGTGTGTGGAGCCGTAAATAGGGCCAACTAATCGAAAGCCGATTCATCGATGATTGACATTTTCAATCATTGATTATAATCGACTTAGTCAATTAGTTGTTGCAGCCCTACATTCATCCGATTTCAAGGGACAGTCCCCGTATTGAGGAGACCATCCCCTGACAAATTATGTCCCTGGGAACATAAAATAAAACTTTTTTCTAATACTCACCTGATTCCTGGATCCACCAACAAGCGCAGCCTCCCATCTCCCACGCTGTTGGAAGTTGCATACAGCCTGTGCTGGTTACTACATAAAGCGGCGCGCTGTGTGCAGCTTCTGAGAAGATAAGCGATTAGCGTTGCAGGGAAGCCAGCTGCGCATTTTGCATCGCTCCCGCCATGCTAATAGAGTATCTTCTCAGAAGCTGCACACAGCGTGCCGCTTTAAGTAGTAACCAGCACACGCTGTATGCAGCTTCTCACAGCTTTGGAGACGGGAGGCTGCATTTGTTGGTGGATCCAGGAATCAGGTGAGTAGTATTAACCTCCCTGGCGGTACGATTATTCAGGATTTTAGGCAGGGACAAGGTAAGGGACAAGGTAAGTGACACTTTTCTGTGCAATCCCGAGTCTGGCTCGGGGTTACCGCTCCTGGTACTGAAAATTAACCCCGAGCCAGACACGGGAATACCGCCAGGGAGGTTAAAAAAAAAAGTTTTATTTTATGTGCCCGGGGACATTTAGAAATGTCCCCGTATTTTATTTTAAAAAAATGTGTCACCTTACCTTAGCCTGGTGGTCAGTGGGGCCCTCAGGTGGTCAGTGGGGGCTCCATGGACCCTGGTTGTGGGGGGGTAGGCAAGCGCACCCCCCGCCCCCCCTGGTTGTTACGCCACTGAAGGACAGTTATGGGGTGAGTGAAAAACACTCATCCACACAACTCAAGCTGACCTGTGACACTGAAGCTGTCACTGGTTGGCTCTATTGATTGGGAAGTCAGTGAACACATACCGCTGATTGCTGACTTCCTGATCCTCTCCCCACAGAGAGTAGTGACTGTCAGGCACCTCTACCCACAGGGATTTCCCCCTCTCCGTTTCTCCAGTGCTGACTGGAGGAAAGGACGGGTGAGGTGGCAGGCACATCTGGCTCTGCTGAGAGCCAACGGGGTGGATCTCGATAGTATTGTCAGGATCCGTCCCAGCTGCGGCACGGCTCTGCACTCTCAGCATATAGCGGGCAGTAGCCCGCTATATGTTGAGTTTTGGCTCACCAGACATTAGTATATGTCCTCCTGTGGTCCTGAAGAGAACTATGTCAGAACTATGTTAAAAGAAGGTTAGGCCATAGTTCTCTTTTAATGCTGGATAAACCTTTGAGTAGTCTTTCTAAATATACATGAATGGCACACTTTCCGGTAGGGCGAGTTTTGTAACTGCAAATCCCAGTGTGGCCCTGCAAGACTCAATACAAGTCACCACAAACTACAAGTAAAAAAAATTCTTATTTCAAGTACATCTTTGGCAATTATGTCATTACATTATAAAATGATATATGTTAAACAGTGTTTGCTAATGACACTCTTCAGTTATTCCCTTTAACATAGTGTCTAGTACAATCAGTTAATCAGTGCCTCTAGTGTGAAAGGATATAACTGAGTGGTTATTAGTGCAGAGAAAACGAGAAATGAAAGACATGTTTGCCTACATGTGGCATTTCCTAATTTATATAGTATATAATTAATCAGCCCTTATTGACACAGGAAAGAGGATCTTCACACACTTAACACTAAATATCTGTTTCAGAGACAATCCTGCAGCTGGGTTCTCTGCAGCAGCTGTCTAGATCAGCAAGTATACAATGCAAACAGATGATATCCTTCATACACCACGTACACGTACAAGGTACATTGAGCTGTCGATCCAATATGGCTTTTTAAGATTTTAGTAGCAGTCCACTTATAAGTCCTACAATTATTTTGAGTTCAAATATATGATTTAAAGTTTGGAGAAGGAAAATGTTTCCAGTTGTGTGATGAAATGCTATAGCCAGACTGTAGATGTGACCTATAAAATAAATATAGCTGGAACAAATAAACCCTGACTGAATAGCCATTCAGTGTTTCCACCTACACTGGAGATTTTCCACATTTTAGCAGCATGTGATTCAATCTTTGGGAACTGTTTTAAAATTATTTTAGGGTTTTGCAATGAGACAATTTTTAATGGGGAGAATTTCATAATAATAAACTCCACCACAGACTTTCTATGCATGCTTGAAGGGCCAATGCCAATGGGGGTGGGGCTTATCTGGTACAATACTCCAGCACTTTTTTGGAGTCTAAGGTGACGTTTCACTAGTGTTGTGAAGTAGGGATGAGGTTTGGGTTCACCACTACCATGAATTTGAAGCGAATATGGTGGGTTCGAGATTAGCTTAGAAAGGCCAATAAGGGGGTGTTTGGATGAGTCAACAGCAAAAAGTGTTTGGATAAGTCAGCCCCCTCACTATAAAAGCCGTCCCATCCATAGTTTTTGTTTCAGGGGTGGTATTTTGGTGTTTTCATTTATTTTGGGCTGGGAAAATCCTGTTTGAAACTTAAAAACAAATCTGATTAAAGTCCATGGGAGGCAATTCTTGTAAGCAGATTCTGGCCATTTCCAGAGCTAAAGCAAACTAATAAAAAAAAAATAGGCATGGGAACCTGGGCACTGCCATGGGGGACATGTACCAATGCAAAAAAAAAAAAATACCATGCAGTGTAAAGAGGGCATTTTCATGTGGCTTCGAAGTCAGCTTGGGGGATGACTTAAAGATTATATCCACTTAGGCAGTCAAACTGGGATAGTACATTTTTTACATTTGTTACATGTTCCCATTCTCATAGCATATTTTTTAGATAAATAATAAAAATTGGTACTCTTTTGTAAGAACTCCCAAACTGCAGTCGGTAGTGTATAATATGCTTGTAGATCTCATTATCAGATGTAAACTAAATTTGAACACTGTCCAAACAAAGGGTTAGAGTTCAAGAAACATTGTATGCTAATGGATAGAAATGAAGTCTGTACCCCTTTGCCCTGTGACAGATTTATTCACAAACTGTTCAGAATACCCTGCAATCCGTCCAAAGGCCTGCTCCAAATAACCAGCTAAACGGTAAGAAATATATTTATTTTTATGTAAACTGCGTGCATGGGAACACACACCAACCTCTATAAGGGTTTTCTCAAATTTGACCACAAAATTGCAAAAAGCTATCCATGGTGTAATAGAACTGTACAATATTCAAGAACAATCTCAGTGACAGCGTACACTGGCCGTGCATATGTGGCTGCAATATGGTACAATTTTGTTCTTGGGTTTAGAGATCCTTTAAGGCAAAATTCACTAAGCACCACGGCACGATGTTCCATATCTGGTGGCTGTGTCCCAAACTCCACCTTTTTTGGAATAGTTTTTTGCTATGATTTTTAGAGTTTTTGGTTCCTAAAGACTCACAGTGCACTTTGCTTAACAAACCAATACACAGCATCTCAAAGTTCATTCAAGTTTATGGCAACCAAGATTTCAATAGCTAGTGCGTGGAAAGTCTCTGCGGTATCATTCTCCCTTGTTAAACCTAAGATCTGGATAATGACATATAAAAAACTTACAAGTATTCTTCAAGATAAATGGGAAAGAATCTGAAGCAATTTGGGATCCATGGTTGAGATATGAAGAAGTAACTATTATTCCTTGAAGATAGACCATTTCAAAGGTTAGATGGGATGTGCACCCTCCGGAACCTCTTCTTCACTTGTTCTGTTATTTCCTTTCTAACCTTTTCTCATGTACTTAATTTGTCTAATGTCTCCTGTGTTTATATTTATTATTATTTTCCTCAGACTGACTCTGTTTCATGATGGTCGGTTGTATTTACTCGTCGCCTTTGATGCCCCAGAGTGGTACATTTTACAGAAGTCTGGGTTATATGACTTATAAGCTAGTATGATCTGTTGGGTTTATTGAGGTATACGTACAGTATATATTTATGCATCTTCAACCTTATGATCATGATTTATAAGGGCTATGTGTGGGTTGTAGTTAGGGCCGAATTTCCCACAAGGCCACTGAGGCCTGGCTTCTGGGCAGCAGGGAGTATAGGGGCGGCATAGCCGCCGGGCGGGGTTTTTTTCTACATTTAGCCCTGCTTTGGGCAAGCAGGGCTAAATGTACAGCTGCTTATTTTGTACAAGTGATCTCGGTGATGTTGCCGAGATCACTTGTATGCAGCCTGCAGGTCCGGGACGGACCTGCACGCTTGCCACCCCCCTCCATGGTCCACCCCCACCTCACCTGGCTGACTCTGTCCCTGCCATGGTTTTCGGGGTCCCCGCTCCCCCGCTCTTCTGAGGGACCCGGGACCACGACAATCACTTCAGAATGGAAAGCGGGGAGCAGAGCGGAGAACGTCCTTTCTCCGCTGTGCTCCATCTAAACACTGAGACGGAAGAGCTGCACTAGCAGCCTTCCCATCTCAGCTGCCACAGGCGTTCCTGCACAGTGCTGTGCTATAACTCATGTATGGAGGTGACAGGTTCCATAAAGAGAACCTGTCACCTCCAAATGCTATCACACAGGGGCTTGCTAGCACCTGTGTGGTAGCAATAAAGTTAAGTGAAAAAATAAATACAAATAAAAATTGAAAAATATAAAAATTGATTTAAAAAAAAGTAAAAATAATAAAATAAATAAAAATGTTAAATACTAATAAAAAAATAAAAATAAATTATATAGAGGAACCAGGCCTTGGGGCAGCAGAGAGTAAATCCGGCCCTAGTTGTAGTTCACTATACCTAACCAGTTATCCTTCTGTCATTGTAATGTGACTTTGTTTGAAAATAAAAAAATGTGAAAGGCAAAATTTGCTTTTAGAATACAGTATCTAATTTTTCCGCGAAAAGTGAGGAGGTGACCTTCAACACAATCTTAAACTTTTTTTGGACAGAGTGAGAAAGGGCTAGAACCGTTGCCAGGTTTTTATTATTGCCTGTATACCCATTGGGGAGATTTACCTTTACTTCCTTCTCATGTTAATGCAACAGAAGAACATTTCTCCAACAGAGTAATAGATGGTAATACACAGTTTCACATTTATTTTAGTACATTTAGCATTTTTGTACAGCTGTAATTGTCCCCGCTTAGTAGATTTCTCTTCACTTTTTAATACCAGTGGGACAGGAAGTGAGGAAGAATGTCCCCAACAATTGGTGGAGGTGCCCTCCGCACACCTTCATGATTCAATGACTCATTCATTTTAACTTATGGAGTGCTGGTGACCTATTTTCTTCAATCTTGTGTCCCCAACAATGACACAGACATCAAGAATAAACTGACAAGAGGATCAAAATCTTCCTTCCATCTAAAAAGTATTTCCAATGTCAAAGCTCTACTCTACATTAAACATATAACCTACTGGCTTTAAACAACAGTAAAACAGGATTTAGTGTTTTATTCTCATGCATCATAGTCATGTTAGTTCTGGGGATGGCAGATTTTATATAGTATGTAATTACTGATTTCATTTTTCTAACCCATTAGCTCATCCTTGGCACTACAACTGTAAAAATGCTATTTCCAACAGCTAGAGTTTTTTCAATGGATCTTTGGAACTACATCTGAAGCTGAGCTACATTTATTAGATTCAGGCATCTAGATGGGATTTCTAGGAGGTTGAGATGACATAACTCTTTGCCCATGTTTTGGACTTTAAGAGATGCTCTCTACATTTCCCAAAATCTCTGTCCCTTGCTTATAACACATGCAAATAGGCTTAGCAAATATCAGTAAACCTATGAAATCTGTGTGAAAGACCATGTGAAACATTGTTGTCAGTGCAATATGTTTTTCCAATTAGCACATTCTTTTTAAGAGGAATGCATAAACATTTTTAATGTATTTGTCTGTATTTTAATCTTTATTTACTATGTTCAGCACAGTAATTACATTTCTCCTTTCTTTTTAGTAAGGTAAGTATGAAATATTGTATATGAACAGTTCATGCTTACTATCTACAGCAGGTCATGCAATAAAGTAAGTTTTCAGCCACCTAAATTAAAAAAATAAAATCTAAACAAAAAATGAGCGCACTGCAGTTCAATGGTCACATTAAGGGAACAGTGGTGGTCGGTGTGCTAAGCTCCTTTAAACAGGGAGAGGAGCCCCATACAACATAAAAAGGAATACACACGGATAAGGAGCGCTACTAACTTATTGGGGGGTACAATCTACCTCTACAAATAAAAAACTCTATATAAGTAAAGGAAGGGAAAAGACTCACAGTCGAAGTAGCAGCAGCACCATCGGAAAATCACCTGGGTAGTGGCGTCTGGTGTCCAGTATCCCGGTTCGGATGGCTAGGTGTGGAAAGTGGTAGGCTTCAGATCGCCACCCAAAATGAGTGTTCCACATGTACACGCGGACTCAGCTGGCCAGGCTGAGCCGCGGCGGGTGGAGGAGGGAGAGATACCGGGAACGGCTGAGAGTAGATTAGTGTCCTATGACGTTACTCTGACAGGACAAAGTAGCGGGGGAGGTCGGGATGTTACGAGACCGATGGGAGCTGTGGATGGAGTAAGAGCTCTCACAGGGTCGGTGGCGGTACGGCGGCTACACGTTTCGAGGTCTATCCTCTTTATCAAGCCTCATTGTAATTTTCTCACAGGGTCTGCGGCGGTTCGGTGGCTACGCGTTTCGAGGTCTATCCTCTTTATCAAGCCTCCATCCACAGCTCCCATCGGTCTCGTAACATCCCAGGTGTGGGATGTTACGAGACCGATCATGAAGGCCAGGTGTGGGAAGCCTACCACTTCCCACCCCTGGCCATCCACACCGGGATACTAGACACCAGACGCCACTACCCAGGTGATTTTGCAATGGTGCTGCTGCTACTTCGACTGTGAGTCTTTTCCCTTCCTTTACTTATATAGAGTTTTTCATTTGTAGAGGTAGATTGTACCCCCCAATAAGGTAGTAGCGCTCCTTATCCGTGTGTATTCCTTTTAAATTTAAAATATGTTAAACATTTTTTTATGCTTTTCTGTACATAGACTATAATATGAGCTGCTCTTCAGAAAACACACATAGCTAAAAATGTTAAATAACCCTACTACTCTGCCCCATCAGTCTCTATGATGTAGAAAGTTCAATATGGTTTGCAAATACAGTAGCATGGGATCATTATATATAAAATGTTAATTTGTAAAATAAGTATTTATGCAGGTAAATAAAAATATATAAATTGGCAGTTTTTTTACTTGTAAAACACCCCAAAAAAGTAATGAGTTTGATCAAAATAATTATGGTTGATGCTTAAGAATAGCATTTATGAATAATTCTACCTTATTACATGTTTGCCAATGTTTACAGCAAATCAATCGGTCATGTTTGTACCTACCCTTTTCACTGTCCCATACCATGTATATTTAGTCATTTCTCTACTGAACATCCATGTGAGTTAAAGTTCATTAACATTCACAAAGCACCAATAACATTTATTGAAATTAATTTTTTCATAAAACAAACACAAAATGTTTATATTTTTTTAAAGGCTGCATTTATTAAGATGAGCTTGCCATACCACCCCCTGCATTTAGGCACATACATGAGGGTGTTTAAGAGGGAAGGGTCTCAGGGATTACATTCAATGTTAGTGGTAACATTTTAAAAAAGAAGTAAAATCAATGTATTATTAAAGTGTATGTAAAGTCAAATCCTTGTTATTTAGTTTTGGGTTAAGTAAATTGAAAGTGATTTCCTATGGTCAAATGGAAAAAGTGCAACAGATTCCTCCATCTATGCTAAACTGTGTGGATGGAGAAATCTCCCACTGGGCCAAGCGTCAGTATCTTGCTAGTCGGCCCCACTGGCTCTCAAAATACCTGAATAATGCTTACATCCAATCAGATTGTTCAGGTATTTTGACAGCCAGCTGAAGCTTGGCCCAGCAGGAGATTCCTCCATCCACACAGTTTAGAGTAGATGGAGGAATCTGTTGCATTATTTCTATCTGCCAATAGAAAATCTGCAGAAAATCTATAGGTGTATGGCCAGCTTAAGACAGCAAAAATCCTGATAGGAGTCCTAACCCTTCCCTACTTTATGCAAATTTAGAAAAAAATTGTCTTTACATACATTTTATTAATTCGTATTCCATATCTAAATATGCCTAAAAGAGCTATATAAAGACAAAACATTAGGTAAAAATTGTTATTTAGAATTATGTTTCATAACAATTGTGGAGGACGGCAAGGCTGGGTCCTGGATGGGAGATATATATCTCCACTGTTTGGGTTGTGGTCCCTTTAAGGGCCACCACAGGGTTAACCTTCCTGCCACAGGAAGGGGTTTTAAGGTCTTCAACTCCCAGAGAGGAGTGTGGGAGTTGAGGAGGAAGTGATCAACTGTAGCTGTGAGATAGACTTTTGTTGGACTTTTTCAACAAGTTGGTGAGACACATTTATTTTCTGTTACTTGTGCCGAAGATGTGGACTGTTACTTTAAGTTAGCTACAGGTAAGCGTGTATTTTGTGTTGACCGTTTTTTGGCTGCCCTGGAAGTAGGAAAATAAAAGCTTTTGTTTCATTAACCGCTTGAAGACCAGGTGTTTAGACCCCCTTCCTGGCCAGGCCATTTTTCATTGTTCAGTGCTGCAGTACTTTGACTGACATTTATTCCGTCATGCAACGCTGTACTGAAATGAATTTTATACCATTTTTTGGGGACAGATAGAGCTTTCTTTTGGTGGTATTTAATCACCACTGGGGGTTTTATTTTTTACTATATTCAGGAGAAATTACTAAAAATTTTGAAAAAAAAAAAAGTTTTTTTTACATTATGTTATAAAACAACTAATATTACCCACTTTTTTGGTAAAATATAAAAGACGGGGTCACGTCAGGTAAATAGACACCAAACAAACATATGCGCGCACTCGCATAGACGACGCTTTAAAAGCTTTTACAGCTTATCAGTTTAGTGTTATCAGTGATTGATGGTCCTAGAACTATTGCTCTCATTTCGACGTTCGAGACGATATGTAACATGTGCGGCGTAATAGACATGTGCGATTCGTTTCGTTACAAATCGAAATTCGTACGAATTTTCCTGAAATTCCGAATTTCGGAGCATCCGAAATCCGAATGGCAGTTTCCGAATTATATCCGAAATACGAAATTCCGTTAACGAATTTTGGATCCGAATTTCTTTGAAACAGGAACTAATATTACCCCTGTAAATGAGGTTGAACAGCATGACAAGATTTTTTTTTAATCCGAGATACGGATCCGCTGCTGCTGATGCATTACAATACACAGTTACACGGGGGCGTGGCCTGGACGCAATTGAGGACAGCCGCACTTAATCTCGGCTCTGTGCTTACCCTCTGCATCCGAACCCATCCGACACTCCCCGCTAGCACCTGACGCATGTTTACATGCGTGTATGTATGGGGGGGACTTTTAAAAAAACATTTTTTTTATTCTTTTGTGTGTAACTTTAAAAATTGGGGGGGAAACTTTAAATTTTTTTCCCTATTTTTTTTTCACTTAACTTTATTGCTATCACAGAGGGGGCTGAGAAACCCCTCTATGTGATGGCAAAAGAGGTGACAGGTCCTCTTTATGGAGACATCAGGGGTCTCCAATACCCCCTATGTCACCTAGGACCCCCCTGAAGAAGCTGATGAAGCAGAGATCTGCTTCATCAGCTTCTCTCCAGCATCTGAAGCTGGAGAGTGACAGGAGAATGCGGAAGTGATGTAATATACACCACTTCCGCATTCTGACAGCGGAGAGGGGACCGGAGGGAGGTCGTGAACCGACCTCCCTCTGGTCCCCTGTGACAGAGGCAGTATGCTGGTCCCGGGCTCACAGCGGAGCCCCGGACCAGCTTGACAGCGGGAGGGGGAGAGCCGCGGAGAGGGGGCGCACGTCACCGGACCTCATACAAGCGATCCGCTGGCTCTATAGCCGGTGGATCGCTTGTATATTAACGGGCATAGCTGCCTCTTTTCAAATGACGGGCATTTCCCGCGCGGCGCGACTGAGCGGGCGGAGGTAACAGGGCGTGTATACACGCCCAGTTACATCCAAGAGGATAAAAACCTCTGTGCGAGTGCTCTGTGAGCTTCCCAACTTCACACAATGATGTGTTGAAATATGTCATTACCTATAGAACTAATCACATTTCAGCTTTTATCAGTTTAAAAAAGGAAGAACAATTAAAGATTTACTGATACTGCGTATTTCTCAGTTCTTAATTACATAAACCTATCCATGTCTAAATCCTTGTAGGATGCTTTAGAAGAAACAGAAATGAAAAGTAGTCCCTCTGAGAAAAACTGTTACATTATTTCGGTTAAGCTTCCATTCACAAGCTGGACTGCACTTTGAGTGACTGTTCTATAACAGACAGAGTTAATAAAGTTTTATACAGCTCAACTGAATTTAATCAGTGGTTGCTGGGATAGAGCTTCAGCTACTAAAATATTCAATTATAATCCAGACTTTAATTCTAAAGAAGAGGAACTTGAGCTTTATTGATATACTTACTTAGCCACTGTCATTTCAAAATTACACTTGCTTAATTTTGCCTAGGGCTGTGAAATATGTAGGCTAGACAGTCTTTTTGCTTTCTGTCACTGTAGACTATGAGAAAAGCATAGAATCGAAAAGTCTATCCTGTGATGTTATCATTAACCACTTGCTGACCGGGGTGTTTACCCCCCCTTCCTCTCCAGGCCATTTTTCAATATTCAGCGCTGCGGTACTTTGAATGACATTTATTGCGTCATGCAACGCTGTACTGAAATGAATGTTATACCATTTTTTGGGGAGAGATAGAGCTTTCTTTTGGTGGTATTTAATCACCACTTTTATTTATTTTTTACTATATAACAAAAAAAGTACCGAATATTTTTAAAAAAAAATGTTTTTCCCTTTTATTATTTTAGGAAACATTTATTTTTACCCAATTTATTGGTAAAATATAAAAGGCGAGGTCACGTTGGGTAAATAGACACCAAACATGTCAAGCCTTAAAATTGGGTGCGCCCGCGAACTCGCAAAAATCCACCATAGCCAAAATTGACCATAGGCGACGCTTTAAAAGATTTTTCCGCTCATCAGTTTAGTGTTATCAGTGATTGATGGCCCTAAAATTATTGCTCTCATTGCGACGTTTGCGGCGATATGTAACACGTGCAGCATAATTGGAGCAATCGTCGTTTTTGCGTGTAGGCACATCTAATGCATTTTTGCACATCTACTGTATGTGGGGGTGGGGGACTTTAAAATAAATTTGTGGGTTTTCTTTGTTTTGTGTGTGTAAATTTTTATTTATTTTGTGAGCAATTCTTTTTTTTTTTTACTTTTTTTTTTTTACACTTAACTTTATTGTTATCACATAGGGTGCTCAGGAGTACCCTATGTAATAACAAATTACAGTTACAGGTCCCCTTTATGGAGACATCAGGGGTCTCTAAGACGCTAATGTCACCTGGGGCCCCCCAGGGAAGCTGATGAAGCACAGATCTGCTTCATCAGCTTCTCTCCGGGCCCTGTACCGGAGAGTGACAGAGGAATGCGGAAGTGATGGGGTGGCGGGGACAGCAACGGCGACCAAATGTAAGGAGGGGGGGGGGCGCACCCTCACTCGCATTATACAAGCAATCGGGTGTCTTTACAGTATGTAAATATTGTATGTAAAAGGCCATCGCTGGCCATTTAAAATCTAGACGGTTTCCGGCTCGTGCACGCCAGGGGACACGCGCGAGCACGAAGAACGTCTAAAGATGCCCACCCACATCCAGGAGACTCCCGTCTGGCCGTCTTTCAACGTTCGGCGGACGGGAGGTGGTTAAACAAACGTCTACAACAGGCAAGAGCATTTTGCACAAGACTTTTGTGGGGCACTGTCAACAAAGAGGAGGAAGCACAATTTATTTTACTTCAGTCTTTTGTTTTCTTCTTGTCTGGCCCCCATTGGACACCTCTGACTTACTTCCAAGCACAGTTGATCCCATTTAAATGACATTATATTTGGACCGCATACATTTGAATGTCCTGAGCCGAATTCAAATATAATTGTTATTTTTGGTCGTCTGGATTCCCAAAATACTTTTGTGAAAAACAGACCAAAGGCTTGACTGCCAGTGTCACCAGGTCCTATCCTTCTATCTTAATACTTCTGGTAGAATGTTCAAAGAATGTGGCTCAAGCTGTTTTTTGGCCCCATCACTTCATTGGTCAGGAGCTTCAAACAATTCTGAAAAGTTTTACATAATTTTCTGCTTATACACACTTTTTTGAAGTCTGGTTTGGACTCCCATTGACCTTCATTCTAAAATCAAGATTTTGTAGGTTCACAAATTTTTAAAAAGTTCAGCAGAACAACATCTTCTTGATCAAACTTTTCAGAAGTTCACTCATCTCTACTTCTGAGGTTGGACCACTTACTTGTTAAGTAGCAAGTGAGAAAAAGTAACAATTCATTATTTTACTGTAGTTATTAGGCAAGTGACAATGCAGGTGTTAACGTGTATTGCTCTGTTCCCTTAAAGTTCTTGCTATAGAAATTAGTCTTCAGTTACCCACGTTTTTTGTGCTGCCCTGTCAAGAAAATGTATTCTTTAGAGCTTCAGTCAAATTCAGAGACTCAGATTTCAAATATACAATTGTCTATTAGTAAAAGAAAAACATTACTAAAAACATTTGTAATTCTTAGGCAAAAAATACCACCCGTGTTGTTGAGTGTGCTTTATTAGTTTCAGAAGTTCTTCTTGCTAAGCAAAATAGTTTGCTACATTACTAAGGACAAAGGAGGAGGAAACAGGTGAGAAAGAAAATCTTTGTGTGCCAATGATAGGCCCTGGTCATACTATACACCCAAATTCACACTGCAGTACAGTTGTCTGGAGAGTTCAACTCCTAATCAACACTTTTAAGAAAACTGCAAAGTTATCTTTGGCAATGGAATGACTAATCATAACATAAGAAGGTGTTGTAACCTAGAGCAAAAGCAGCAGTTTAGCAGCAATCCAAGAATACCACACTATGTCATAAACCTAGCTGAGTAACAGTATAGAATTGTTATCCCTGGTATATTAATTGACATGCAGTAATCTAATTTTCATTGCTTTTTAATAACCTTTTTGCTTCCTTTTCCTCATTTCTATAAATAGTGGTTTACACCCACCAGCTGGCACTGAGAACTACAAGACATTCCAAGCGTTTTCATTTCATTTGGAAAGTACAGGATACACTCTCGGATACTAGGACAGTTTTACCCCAATTTAAGACGTCAAAATCTGGTATATCCATATTTAAAAATGTAATTCCAAACAGGAATTTGAGATTTCCTATTATGAATGGAAGAATATGTATTGCCTGAAAAAACACTGCAATGCAGCACACAAGGATATTTATCTTGTAAAGAGAAACAACATCTGCAAAGTATATATCCACAGTTTTTGAAATTATCCAATAATGAAAAGATGACTTGTAAATGGTATTATATTTTTTGCTGGACTCTAGTTTTAGGTCATGATCAACCGATAAACTTGAGATACAGGATTCAATATTTAATGTCCATTATAGCCTATGGTACTGATTATACTGTAACTTTAGCTCAGAATTATTCAAGAAGCAGAAGAAGTTCAACATATTTGATTAGGGATGCACTGATACCGATACTGGTATTGGTGCCTATACCGAGTATTTGGGCAAGTACTTGTACCCACCCAAATGCTCCGATGCTTACCTCGATACCAGCATTGCCACAAGGCAGTGGCGTAACCAGAGTTATGGGCGCCCGGGGCAGAAATCCCCCCCCATATTATATAAACATCCACTGGAACTGTACCCCCCACATATATATCAGCTAAGGAACTACATGTCCAAGCATGCCATCATTGTTTCTGTACACCCCCCCACACACACACATATCACCCAGGGAACAGCAATATCTGGTTGTTGTACAGGGGCAATGAGGGCATGCTGGAACTTGTAGTTCCTTAGCTGATATGTTATGAAGCTGTATTCCACCTGAAAGTACTACAATGCCATTATAGAAATCAGTGGGTCATGACCTGCCTCCCGGCTTCCTGATGGCTTAGAAACCGGCTTCACTTGGGGCTATGCAGCCTGGCTTCCTGACCAATCAGGAAGTCGGGTGTCGTGTCATGGCCCAACTCCCAGCTTCCTGATTGATTAGGAAGCCAAGCTGCCTCGTAGTGTTGCGAGGGAACGCAAAGCCAGTGTTCTTTCGATAGAACCCCGGCTTCCCGGGCGATCAGGCTTCCTGATAAGCTGGGCCCACGGTACATCGGGATGCCAGTTTCAGTATCGTCAAGTACCGAAAAAAATATCGGTACTCGTACTGGTACCGGTGCATCCCTATATTTTATGTCAGAGTGAGACCCAGTATAAACTTGGATTTTATATTCATATCAATTGGCAGTGGTGCCAGCGCATAAATATTTACTGCACTAGTCAGATTTAATTATGTGCACTAATGTACCTTGAAATATTTTTTTTAAGCTGAAAACACAGAGACCATTCAGAAAGAAAGTGTTCTGTGATGAATGTCACTATATGCAAAAGACATACCTCCGGAAATCAGTCTGTATGAACAGCATACCAACTTACTGACTGAACAAGATTTACAGGCTGTGTCAACTCACCAAGAAGACTCAAAAGTAGAACTCCAGCTTGGCATTACAAAGGATCTTTTCTGGTTATTAGCCTATATTAATAAGCCATAGTGTCGATCCAGGACGGGTTCTGCCTGTCAACCACAGTCAGGTGCTCACACAGCTCATTACTGGTAATACCATTGCAGAAAAAGTGGACAGCGGCACACCAACATATTCCAAAAGTGGCTTCTTTATTGATCCATAAAATCAACTCCACAGGATATGTACAGAAACTTCTAACATGTTTCACGCACAGGCGGTTAATCTTAGAATGCTTCCTTCATTCCCCATTACACAATTTACCATCCCTAATATCCCAGGAGATATTGGGGTTGATTTACTAAAGACAAATAGGCTGCTCATTTTACAAGATAATTTTCACCTTGCAAAAGGAGTTTTCCTAAGCTAAGTGAATGAGGGGAAGCTTACTTCCATCATCCAAATGCATGCAAGCAAAAATAGCAAAGTTGGTAGAATGTATCACAACCTCTTTTGTGCCCCTTAACCTGTTCAAAGCTCTGAATCCTCAGTGTCAGAACATCATCACCATGGCAACTTTTAAAGTGACGTTTGTAGGATTATTTTTACCGATATACAAATAATCATGGAATCTCTCTTTAAATGTCTAGTGGTCCTTCCAATATACTAAACATTACAAGCAGTATATAAGGATCACATTTATTATATACCGCCTATTGCAATTAATGCAGGATGAAGAGGGGGCACTTACAAATGTTTTTCTTTATTCCTGGTGGATGGGGTAGAGGACAGCAACCAGTTCTAGTGCACTTCAGTAGCACTAGAGCTAGAAATGTTCTTTGCTGCTGTCAAAATTAAATGTTTTCCTTATGTACATGTTGTATTTGATCTGAAGATGCTTTTTCATTTATTATACACTCATAAAAAGTTACACAGTATTTGAGGTTGAATAAAGACATAAGTCCATCAAGTCCAACCTATTTTGTATGCATTTATGTTTGAGCAGGTGTGTGCATGTGTATTAGTCCATGTGGGATTTTTCTCTTAGGCGTACCTGTACCCCTGTATGTTATTGTCTCCAAGGAACTCGTCCACACTCTTAGCACTTCCTGAGGCAGCGAGTTCCAGACCTTAACCGCTCTGAGTGTTTTTAATTAAACTTCTTTTTTGTTTATTGTATATTTTCTGGGAATCTCCCACTTTGTCATGTCAACGTTCCATTGCCCAACCACAAAATGTGCAAACATTTCTCACTTGTGACACAGGAAAACACTGTCAGCCACATGGTCATTGTTTTATTCTAACACAAGATTTAGAATACAACAATTACAGTGCTATGTGCTCTAAGTCACATGCAGTTTATTATATATGTACATATATATTATATATGTATACTTATTATTATTATTATTATTATGGAGTAAAGTTCCAGCAGCTTGGAGAAATTAGGTCTCTACCTTCTGACTGGTCACCCCAACACCTTTTCCCCATACTGGTTTTTTACTACCATAAATTGCATCTGTTCTCAGAAAACATAGTAGCAACTGATGCAACTTGCTTCCCATGCCCATGATTCTTTGTAACAGCCAAAGTCTGTGACTGTAAATGGCTGATTTACAAAAAAGTCATTTTAAAAGTCATGCATGATTTAAACAGAGGTTTTTTTAATTTAGATTTTTTTTAAATGATACACTGTACTCTGTACATTGTTTGAAGCTTAGTTGATTTATGCATATAATAACATAAAAACTATTAACCTTTTTTAACAAAGACTTCTTGTTTGCAAGTTCAGTAAGCCACCAGTATCATGTAACACCGCCATTTGCAATAGCCACCATTTAGAATTTCCTCTGTTAAGTCAGGCTAGTACAAAATAGATCCTGATTTGTTCATGGGTTACCTTCTACATTTAATAATTCATGCATAAATAAAAAAAGGACACTATATGAAATGGGACTTATGCTAAGAATGTGAACAAAAATGGGATATACAAATGTGACTACTGAGCATGTGGCACTGTAAGAACAAGCATTGTCAGTCCTATCACATAGTGATAGTCACTGGCACTCCCCCACCTTGAATAATGCAGTCTACTCGCAATATCTTGGGTTTAAGGGCTCGATAGCCCACTTTTATTCAAAACAAAGTTCATATATCCATCTTGGATACTCCTAGCCTCATCAGTTCTCTCCCAGCCTCCCTGGCTGTCTTAATCTGCCTCCAGCACACTCGCCACCTGACTCCACTTTGGATTCTGGGGAAGTCCGCCTGACTCCTGAACACCGTCCGTTCCTATCCCAGTAGGAGCTCGCCTGACTCCTCTCTGACTTCTGGGGGCGTTCTCCTGACACCTGAACACGGTCTGTTCCTCTTTCCCAGCAGGACCTAATTCCCCTAGCCAGCATCCTTTTCTTAAGGGTTGTGCACACCTGTGCAATCATCGGGTGCTGGCCAGTGCTAAAGCCTGGATCTAGGCCTGGGGATCTCATCTTCCCTCCTGAATCACCATGAAACTTCCTAGTTCCAGGATCCCAAACGTAATCCCGACAAACCCTTGCTTGCTGACACATCTCAGCCCATCTGGCTGAGAGTCCCAGGTAATCATAACACCCAATTGTACAGTGGGATTCCCACACAATACCACAATGTATATAAACATATAATATTTGGTCCCCCAAAAAGGATGTTGGGGTAATATGGAGGAGACTTGCAGCGGCATCTAGAAGTCCTTTTTATTATAAGGTGACCACATTACTTTTTTTTTAGAATTACCACTGTATTCTCAGATCTTACACCGCTACATACTGTATCTTCTAAAAAGTTCTCAAGAGTGGGAACTATGGTACTTGTGTAAGTAATGTACACTGAAGGATGAAATATATATACCGTATTTGATCTAATATAATATTTACTTTTATTAAGTCCCTATCTGCATTTTTGTTCCAGTTCAGTAACGTAAATCATTGAAGCAAAAGGACAAGCGTGACAGCCAGTTTATTTTTAGTCAGGCAATATTAAATAACTCCAGAGCTTGCATCTGCTTGGATCATCTTCAGTAGACTTGCACCTAACCGGCAACCTTTACCCTATCCACAACCTGATTTTATATCTGCCTGTACCTGACCCACAAATTATGTATCCACAAACCTATAAAAAAAAAACACTCTTAAAAGTGCCTTAGACCTCACAGTTTACAGAAAACCCACCAGAGACTGCCCAAAATACACACAGAGTTCTTAACTCTGAGCATACAGAGAACTGCTCTTTCAAAAAGTCATATAATGCAAAATTTGGCAGTGATGCCTAATGATGTACTGATGAATGATACTATACTTACACTGTTTACAGAACTGTGTGGGGAAAAATGTGTGCAGAGGGCAGGTATTCAGCACTGTGATGCTTCATATGTATGCCATTGGACAGATCATGTGGCATCAAGTCACATGACCCAGCACATGGGTAATGTTGGTCTGCTCAGTGCCTGCTCTCTGCACACATGCTTTCCTGAGCAGCTGTGCAAGTGCCATTACACCCCAATCTGACCTGCAACTAAGGGGTCTATTCACTAAGCTGCTGTAGGCAGCCGAGTGAAAGACCGACCTGAAGTGAAGTGAGCCGAACGCTGTACGGCTATTCACTTCAGACTGGTACGACTCAGCCGATCCAACATCTGGATCGTCTAAGCCGAACCTCCGGCAGGCTACTCGCTGCTGTTCGGTCTATTCTTATAGATGCCGAACAGCAGTGAGTGAATAGCCTAATTCCTAACGGACGGCTCCGTGTCAGAATAAAGAAAAAAAAAAGAAAAATAAGTGTTTCTCTCCTGGGCGGCCGGGAGCGGGAGACTCCCAAAGCGCCCGGGAGAATTTGCTGTCTGGAGATCAGTGTCCCTGGTTAGCTGGTAACCAGGGACGCTGATCTCTCTGCAAGTGGCCGGAGCCAGCCGTAACATCATGGCTGGCTCTGCCCAGCTGTCAGCAGCAGGCTGTCGGCCAGCCAATGGCCGGTCACTCGGCCAGCTTCGGCTTTCAGAGCCTTTTTCCTTCGGCTCGACTGAGCCGTTCGGCTAAGTTCGGGAGCTGTACGGGCTATTGTGAATAGCCCGTACAGCAGCCCTTCCGTTCTACTGAACCGAAGGGGTCCGGGGGCCAAAGCTAGCCGAAGGATCGGCCGAAGCTACGGCTAGATCCGTCGGCTGCTTCGTGAATAGACCCCTAAATGTATTTCCTTTAAATCCATCCAAACCTGCATGCCATGTTGGGTATCCCGTTTCTAAATGCCTGACCAAGTGCAGGACTGTAAAGGCTAAGTTGACTTTTTTGACCACATTTCATATTACACCCATATTTAGAGTGTAACATGAACCATAGTCACAAGCCCAACACTACACCACCCCCTCCCACTTACCTGAACTGTGGGGATCTTTTCCCCGAAGGCTGCTGTCAATTTATGAGTTTGACATGGCTGTGCATGGCTCCACCCTCTCTGCAACCAAGGCAGAGGGACTCATAGTTCTAAATGGATTACAACTGCGGTGCATGTAGTCCTTTGATACTTTCTCCCATCCCATAACTGAAAGTCAGTACCTTGATATGGACAGGGGCTAGCAGGAAGAGTCTGCAGGAATCTAAGCATTGCACCTGCAATCCACTGATCGCAGCTGCAATGCTTTGCAGACTCAAATGCAAAAAAATTATAAATGCATATTTTTGCTTTTATTCATTTATTATTTGTTATTTCTTGTAAAGCTGGACTATGCCTTTCACACACAGTATCCAGAATTATGCAACTTTTGCCAAGCCTCTGCACACCAACTGAGAGGTTGAGGCAAGTTACTATAAACAGGAGCGAGAAAAATGAAGCACTACTTCAGGAATTAGTTCATGTTATTTTATTGTCTCACTGCACTTATCAGACAACAGTTGCAAGCATGCAGAACTTTGATCAAAGTTGAAAAATCTCCCTTAAAAATTTGTGATAAACAGTGCCTATACTAACCTAAGATGCTGGCCACTGCTTTCTAGGTCCAATTGCTATAATTAAGTTTCAAAGTCAAAAATATTGCCTACTATAATAAAGCATTTATGGCCAAGAAAAATTCCATTTTTGCTGTCTGTGTTACACCCCAGCAAGGAGTGGCCACGTGGCAACAACCAATGCACCTACATTAGTAAATCAAACACATCCACAATTATTTCTGCCCTCTGACTTCTTTCCCACAGTGTAAGCCTCTCAAAGGAGGCTTAATGAGGCTCAGTGAAAACAGAATCCCCCAAGAAACATTTATGCAGGCTCCCAATGTATCAAGGTTAATGTGCAAGATATAAAGTGACACTAAATTCAGGATTTAAATCCTAAAAATGCATTCAAGTACCTTAACTATTAACAAAAATGTATCTTATTTGTGTATCATTTGGCTGTAGATCCTCACAGAGCTATAGCTAGCTGCTTTTGCGCCCAAGGCAAGAACAGCAAATTGTGCCCCCCAACAGACGTGTTATGTCACCTGATGCCGCACACACAGAATGCGCTGGTGGTCAAATCCAAGATAGCAAATTTGTAGTCTTTGCACATGTCTAATAATATGTGTGCATGAGTGTGTGTGTGTGTGTGTGTGGGGTTATTTATTTATTTTATTTTTTTACTATTGGGGGCTTCAGTGAAATATCAAAGATCTTAACAGACCCCTGACATTTCCCTTTTGATATAGAAAAAGAGATTGAGGACACAGTCCTCTGCCCATTCAGGCGGGGGAGAGCAGCGGGGATCAGAGGAGAAGCTGGAGCCTGTGCCGCTCCTCTTCTCCCTGCAGAGCCGCGGCTGTGTTGGCCGCCTGGTGCCCCTGTTGCCAATGGCACCCTGAGCTCACCATGGCAACAGGGGCGAGGGGATCCAATTCAGAGATCCTCAAATCATCTCTGAATTGGTGCAGACACTGTCCTTCGTTCTGGAGGGTGGCTACTTTTGTTCCCCATATTCCCTGTGTGTGTTGCAAAGTAGCCACCGCTCCAAGCTCACTCCTGTGATGGTCTACAAGCTCAAAACAAAGTAGCCAACTAAATGTGAGATTGTAGTCCATCAGAGGAGCAAGCTTGCAGCGGTGGCTACTTCACAACACACGCAGGGACCACGGGGATAAAAGAAGCCACCCTCCAGCAGGAAGGACAGTGTCAGCGCCAATTTAGATATGATTAGAGGATCTACAGCTGAGTGATATACAAATAAGATACATTTTTGTTAAAAGTAAAGGTACTTAAAGGAGAACTATGGGGTCAGTGTTTTTCCCCATAGTTCTCCTTGGGGTAACGGGAGGACACAAACTAGCATCCTCCCGTTACCCTAAGCTCAGTATACCGCGAGCTACAGCTCGCGGTATACTGAGACGCCGCACCTGGAGCGGATCCCGACGTAGCTGACGGGATCCGCCCAGCTGCGTAAGTGAGAGCTGGCTCTGCCTATCTAGAGGCAGAGCCAGCTGTACCCGCCCCCTCCCCCGTCCGTTCCGCCAGTCAGCGCTGGCAGATCGGAGCAGGGAGAGGGGAATCCAGCCCCTGCCCCTGTCACAGCAGAGAGCCGTGACAGGATCGAGAGATGAGGGAACCCAGTATGTGTTCCCTCACCTCCCGATCTACTGAGTCGACCTGTGACAGTCTCATTGTCACAGGTCGGCTTAGAACTATGAGGTGAGTGGAAATCACTCATCTCATAGTTCTCCTTTAAATGCATTTTTAAGATTTAATCCCTGAGTTTAGTGCCACTTTAATAAACTTACTCCTGGACTTCGACTTCTGCAGTAGCCTCTTGGAGCATTAGCAATGCAACGCATTGATACAAAAAAGCAATGCTGTGATGAAGTATGGGAGATGGAGTTCCAGACATATGGAACAAAAAGACAAAAGGTTAAAATGAATTTGAAGTGAGGCAAGATCACAACACTGCAAAAGATGAGATACTGCAGAAATCATTTTGCCTTTTGCCAAGTAATCAGCAATTTAAGCAATAGGAGCATACAAAAAAACAGAGAGCCAATTCACTTAAGCCACATGCTTCTGGGATAGAAACACTCCACATCATTGGCTTTGCACTTAAAATGTATATCTAACACTGAACATCCATCTCAAGACATACCTAAGGCTGTTAATTTCCCTGAATTTCTTAATCTGTTTGAGTTCATCTTGTTTCTCTGAAGAATAAATTCAAACAGTGTGAACTAAATTCCAGAAGGGGATATATTTTGCTTTGGAAGAACTTGGATGAACTTTAAAAATCTGCCTGAATAACACAGATGTGCTGTGAGTTAGTTCAACCTTGTTTGGAGCCCATTTGCTGTTTCGGAAACTGTTTGTGACATTTATTAAATCTAAATGTCATCCTTAGAACTTCAGGGACCTGTCTGAGGGATTTCTGCTTGCCAGAAGAACCTATACCCAACTCAGTGCAGCCAAAACCATCCCTCCAAAGTCTAACCACAGGAAGTTGTAAAGCTGAGAAAACAGTTAACCCTAGCACTGCTTGTGTTACAGAACTCTCTGCCAACATGTGGGCTAAAGGAAAACATATCGGTTCAGTAAGGAGAGCTTTAAAGGAGACATCCACCCAGGAGTATTATTTGGGTGAAGGATAATGAAAGAGAAAATGAGGTCAAATTATATTTATCAATATTACCTATTTTTCAGTGCAAATGACACCTGTGATATAGGGTGGCTATAAACAGGCCTATAATTACTGAGTATCAGCCATGAATTTCGGCGGTTCCAGCTAGATTATGAGAGATAATACCTCTGGGTTCAAAGCCATTCATTGTCGCACAGGAAGATTTTTCAAGCTGTTAAAGAATAACGTTACAAAGTACTGTAGGCGCACCAATATATTTGTTAGGCAAGCATCACAATGGATCCTAATGCTTACGCAATGTGTTCAGTAATAGCTATTTTCCCACCCGTTGTTCTTGGAGAGACATCTAAGCATTCAGGGCCAATGGTATTGAACAACATATTGGCATCATTTTTCTTTGCTGTGTGACCCTAGATTCAAATATTTACATTGTATATGAACACAGTGGCACATTTAAAACTGGTACAGTGCAGCTTCTGACTGCTACAGGAAGCAGTGCTGGCAAACGGGTCAGGCAGTACGACCTGTGAAACTGAAGCTGTCTCAGGCCGGCTATAATGATTGGGAAGTCTGCGAACACATACTGCCGATCACTGACTTCCCAATCGTCTCCCTGCTAGAGAGGCAGAGCCAGCTGTCAATCAGCCAGCAATCACCTGCTATATACTGAGTTTTTGGTCACCGGAGGACACAGTATAACAGTATATGCCCTCCCGTGACCCTAACGATTACTATGGGCAAAAAAGGTTGCCCCATAATTCTTCTTCTAATAACTCTATTTATCCTTTACACACAAAAATATGAAAATATTTTCTAAAGGAGAGAGTATGAAGGATGCCATTGCTGACCTTTCCATCTGAAAATGCTTGTTAACTGACTGTTATGTTGATTTAATATCTTCAATAATTTCTGAACTACTAATCAAGAACAAATATGCAGATCAGAAGTTTTCACTTCACGCTGACTGTCTTTTCTGTATGCTGGTTTAAAGTCAGTAACTCAGGAATTTTTTAACTAGATGCGGCCAGAAAACTAGTATACTTAGGGATCTATTCACGAAGCTGCCGAGGGCAGCCGAGTGAATGACCGATCTGAAGTGAAGTGAGCCGAACACTGTTCGGCTATTCACTTCAGGCTGGTACGGCTGATTTCAGCCGTACATCGGCTGAAATCAGCCGTACATCGGCTTGCTTCG
>NW_017306579.1:657466-672919 GCF_000935625.1 Nanorana parkeri
ATTTTCCCATTGAAAAGCATTGGGACATTACTATTGGCTATTTCAATTTGCAATAGCCAATAGTAAACTAGCATTGTTCCCGCCCTCTGCTGATGGACCTGATGGGGAACTGCAGCAGAGGGCGGGTACAATGCTAGTTTACTATTGGCTATTGCAAATTGAAATAGCCAATAGTAATGTCCCAATGCTTTTCTATGGGAAAAAAAAATGTTTTCTCTATTCTGAGATCGCTCGTGTCAGAATAATGAAAAAAAGACACAGCAGTGTTTCTCTCCTTGGCGGCCGGAGCAGGAGACTCCCGGGCCGCCAGGGAGAGTTAGCTGTTTGGAGATCAGTGCCCCTGGTTAGCAGGTAACCAGGGACGCTGATCTCTCTGAAAGTGGCCGGAGCCAGCCGTAAGATCACGGCTGGCTCCGCCCAGCTGTCAGAAGCAGGCTGTCGGCCGGCCGCTCGGCCAGCTTCGACTTTCAGCATAGCTCAGCCAAGCCGATGCATATGCGTCCGGCTCGGCTGAGTCGCTCGGCCACGATCGGGAGCTGTACGGGCTATTGTGAATAGCCCGTACAGCACCCCTTCGGTTCTACTGAACCGAAGGGGTCCTGGGACCGAAGCTAGCTGAAGGATCGGCCGAAGCTACGGCCAGATCCTTCGGCAGCTTCATGAATAGACCCCTTAGTCTGCAATGGCAGCCCCCATATTTCACAGCATATATATTCTTTATGTAAATTAAGTGCAGCAAACAAGAAACTAATAAGGGTATCTACAAATTAATGATAAAACAGTCTTTGATAAACATCTGTAAATGAAAACTAGTCTTCTGATGTTGCATCAATCAGCCAATATAAAAGTAGTACTCTAAACTCCTTCTCCGGTGTGCTCTAAACTGAGTGCATTTAGAGATTTGTGTACTATCCCGTGTTTGTAAAGATTTTTGCAGGAATATGAAAGGTAGGGTAGTGTTTTGAACTGGATCACATGGCACCTTAAAACATGTTCACCTGAGTTTATGGTTATGTTTGCATTGCATCACATTTGGGTCAACAAAGCTTTTCTATTCTGCTGAATTGGGCACTGTACCTGCCCCCCTCCATATAAGTCAATGTGAAGAAGAAGAAAATCAGAAAGAATTCAGAAGTTAGTCAAACTGATTTCATATGCGAGCCATTTTCCTTGAAACTACTTGCAAACATGCTACGTTTAAATGTGAACCCAAAGAAGAAACAGTGATAGACTAATTCATTATACCGGTCTACACATTTTGGGAAATTATCGACCTCTGAGATAAAATGTGTTAATTCTTACATATTTTGGTTAGATAAATTAGAAAACAGGTGATAAAGGTGCTGGTTGGCTAACGTTTTCAAGATATTTCACAATAAAGATCTATACACAGAGCCTACAAGGGAGTCTGATGATCATGATCCCTCATAACTTACATAACATACTCGACAAAGTATGGTAGAACAATGAAAATGGTACCACATGGAAGTGTATAAATGTATCTTCACTTTGAGACTAAAGATTATTACCTCACTGTAATTTATTGTTCTTTTATTGCAAGGTACATTTGTCTTGGTCAGATCTACGCGTCATACAGTTACATCTTGTGGCTTGTGAAAGTGTCATTGCCTCACATTTGCGTGATATTTTCCCTCAGAAGCCAAGATGTCTCGAAACTGTGTAAACAACGACGATAACTTCTGCTACATTTGTGGTGAGGTTACATTCTCATTGGAATATCACATTTTGCAGAACATTTATGGAGCATAGTCACACATCCCCCTTGTAATTTTGAATTATTTTGATGCAATTTTGACCTGAAGCTGTATCTTGGAGACCAGAGCCAATTAATACTCATGACTTAATTTTCCTTTATTATTGACCCAATTTTGGTAAAATGTAGCTACTTTAATTTCCGAGGCTTTCTCCTTGTAGACCAGTGTTATCAATCCTTTATTTGCAACCAAGTTTAAGTTTGCAAAAGGTATCAAGCAAAGTCCTGGTTAGCTATTGTTTTGCATGATAAATATGGCTTTTTTCAGACATATACAATGAGCTGAATGAGCACTATGTATGGTTGGGCTAAGGCTATTGTATTCTTTGTCCACTGAAGGTCACATCACTTAACCAGCATAGATGTCTCTGAGCTTTAGCAGACTGGTTGCTTAGTTTAATAATTCATATGGTTCTCTAATAGAAATGCCATTCATAAAAGACTTCTATGAGGAACACCTGCAGTTATACCATTACAGATCATTAGTCAGCTCATTTAGATCTTCATCAAAACAACAAGATAAATAAGGAAAACTTCAAAACTGCTTCATCCATCCTTAAATGCTTATGAGGTATTCATATTTATCATGAATATCCAAAATATTCCAAGCCTTAAAAAAATCAAAAAAATGTTCAAACATTCTGATCCAGCATACATTTAGTGGGTGTTTTGCTTCAGGCACCACAGACTCTGTGCCTACAGGATCCAGCAATGGAAATTAAGCCCCAGATCATGCAGCAAAAAGATCATAGTTCTACAATAGTAGTACGTTTGACAAAAAAAGTCCAAAGAAATCTGATACTCACTTTGCTGTGCTCCTCCGCCACTCTGCTGCACCACAGAGCCCTCTTGTGACCTCTAGCATCCCTAGTTGCTATATATCAGGCTAGCCTGCCTCCAGAACCATAAGAATCAGTCTGGCTTCTGTGGTGGTAGTTCCATTCTTGGAAACAATTGTAGTAAATACAGTCCTGATTTATCTGCATTACCATAATTACTTTAACATTTAGGCTTAAATTCACAATACGTCACGTTCAATAATAAAAAATAAAAAAAACATGAATGGAAATAAGTGTTGTTCTATAATATAAGTAAGATTGAAGAAAATAGGTCACCAGCACTCCATAAGTTAAAATGAATGAGTCCTTTTAATGGACAATGATGTCACAGAAATCCAATATGGCTCATGTTGGATTTCTGTGACATCATTGTCCATTAAAAGGACTCATTCATTTTAACTTATGGAGTGCTGGTGACCTATTTTCTTCAATCTTGTGTTTTGCACGGTGCCATCCGTGAAGTTACTTCGAGCACCATTTATTTGATTGTTGGCCGGGACTGCTGAAAGGTGTGCGGAGGGCACCTCCATCAATTGCCTATAATATAAGTAATTTAGACTTTGAAGTGACATTTTTACTGTTTGCTGTTCCATTGAAAAATGTGTTATTTGATAAAAAGACCTATTTTGAAATAATTGTCTGATGTTATTTATTATTGTGCTAGACATTGTTCATCTTTATAAAATTATGCAATTATCTTCAGGATTTGTGAAATGTACAGTACATGTCAAGCTAGAACAGAGTTATAAATTGACTTATTAGGCCTTGGATACTGGTGGAAAATCTTGGAGCTGTCAGAATATTTCTTCTAATGAAAAACAGTAATAATTAAATATGTTTTGAAAATTATCAGTGAAATAAGTATTTTACAATGCTTCACCGTTTCTACAAACACTATGCATGTGTACATTATTATAACGATATGTTCTACAAGGTACTTCCTATATTAAAAGCATTTCCCTACAACAAAAGGGATGTTGCAGTCATTTGTAGAGTTTTTAGGATATGTAAAATGTTATCAGCATTTATTATTTAAATACGTTTTTTTTATCAATAGGTATATTTTAAAGTTGAATTCCAGCCATAAATAATGAGATTAAAAAAAAAATTGAAAAAATAAAAAGCTGCTATTGCTGCAAATCTAATTTTAATGATGAGCTCATGTCTTTGTCAATCTACTTTCTCTTCCTATCAGCATGGTTCTTGCCAGCATATGAATTAATAGACCCCTCGTATTGCTTTTTTTTCTCACACTCCAGCACCGCTGTACAGGAACTGCAAGCGGCTGATACCAAGTCAACATCAGGTATTTATACTGCTTAAAAAAAGATGTATTAATGATTACAGAGCTGCTTTAGTTTTTGCCTATTATATCTGCCTAGTTTAGCTGTAAAATTCAAAATTAATGTCACCACAATGCACTACACTGTTGCATGTGCTGCCTGTTGTTGTGGGTAAAGATGCATTTTTACTGCATGTTACCACAATGCAGTGGTATGAAGGGGTCCGTAACCATTTCAGGACCGCCATACATATGTATATATATGTCCTGGTCATGAAGTCATTATTCCAACATCATGGCTGCTGCTGTAGAGCCATCTGATCACTTGTATCCGCCTGTTATGGTGACCCCCACCCACACATACCACCACCATCACCACCGCAGCCGTGGCACCACCGTAAAAGGTGTCAGGATGGCAAGCAGTAGCAGACCAGGACATGTCCGTTCCCCGAACTGCTCTCTGATCACTGAAACAGAAAGCACTGGTTAAAATGGTAGGTAAACAGACGTGTACAGTGATTGCACCACCCATGTTAGCTATTGCCACAAACGTCAGAGTGAGAACAATAATTCTAGGGACATAATTCACTTTTAACTCTAAACTGATGAGCATTAAAGGATTATAAATTATTATCTATGGACAATTTTGACTACCATATTTTTTTTACTATTTCACTGGGGTTCGCAATTTTAAGACTCGACATGTGACATGTTTGGTATCTATTTACTCGATATGACCCCAAAATAAAATGGGTATTATATTGTGTTAGTGTGCACTAAAATTCATCTTAATGTTTCTTTTTCCTAAAAATATCGATCTGATAAACATTTGCACAAATATTGTGCAACACAAAAAAACATTTGGGCCCCTGCTTTCAGAAATATGTAATTGTTTGGCGGTTTGCCCCTTCACACGATGCCATTATTCACATACTGAAGCCTTCCAATGGGAGATTGTGTTACACACTGGGGTTAGTCCCATTGCAGTTTTGACTACAAAAGGTACAAAGGTGGGGGGTGGGTTACCTTATAAATACCAGGTCACAAATTGCAAAATCAAGGAAAAAATGACAACACATTAAGTGGATTGATTTGTCAGCTGGAAGAATTGCAAGCACTGCAGTGTTGCATACAGGTGCTATGAGAGGTTTACTGTATTCTCAGCCTGTAGCCAATAATTAAAATAAAGAAACTCTTGATGACCCTTCCAGCTTCCCACAGAGCATTAGCCTGTGTGATGTTTAGGATGTTTGAGTTATAGCCAAGAACACTCTTGTGTACACTCTGTTCCAGGTTTAAGGAACTCCCTGGGTACAGGGTAGACTGTGTAACCAGAGTTTGACCAGGTCTTTCATGGATATGTTAGTTTTAAATGTCTGTGGACACACAACTTAGTAAAGATGAGCAAACTATTTAAACAAGTTTGACATTTAGGTTCTAAGTGCTTTAGCAGAGTCTACGTTTTGTTCAGCCAACCTTTTGAAGGTACTGTCTGCTACTGAATAGCATGCATAACTCCACATACCACATACAACTCAAAATGTACCCATAGTGACATCATCATTAAAAAATTAGCAGTCAGGTTTAATAGCATGTATATCACAAGAGGAACTCTTTTATGCAAATACTGATTGCAACTAGGAAATCCATGCTTTGGCCTACCTCTTGAACCTTGTTATTGGAGACTGGGGTTGCCTATCATGTGAGCAGATAATAGATAAAAAAATATAAATGTAGGCAACTGAAGGTGCCTGTTCTAAAGTCTACATGTCACTTAATTAACAAGGATGTCACTACAGGTTTATTTTAAAGAAGAACTCTGGGCAAATAAATTCCTTATCCTTGCAGTGGGGCTACCTTCGCACTGCAAGGGATAAGTGCTAGTTTAGCTGAAATAACAGAGATATACTTATTCAAACCACAATCCTGGCTGACTGTTAGACCAGTCCCTTTACCCTCGCTCCCTCTAAGGTCCAGTGAGTCAGCACATCCTATACAGTGTATAGGATGCGAGGACACCTGAGAGACATTCTATCACTGGAGCAGAGGAGGAGGAGGAGACAGGCTGAAGGGACCGGTCTAACAGCCAGCTAGGATCGTGGTTCGGATCAGTTTAACTCAATTTTTTTAGCTGCATAGATAAAACGAGCACTTAACCCTTGCACTGAGGGGCTATCCCCAGTGTAAGGGTTAAGGTTTGATTTGCCCAGGGTTCTTCTTTAAGCACAGTGTAACACCTGTGGGTTTATGCAAAAGGTTCAAAAGAAAAAAAGAAGACTCAACTCATGGCACTTTTCACTTTTTAATGAATGTGCTTGTTTGAGTTCAGTGTACACACTAAAGAGCATGAGATAGTTTAAAGAAGTCTTACCAGAATTTAAAAAAGGCTTGTTAAATACCCAAGGGGACCCAGTGCACTTATCACTTGACCACAGTAAAATCTGTGCAGGGGTTGCTGAGCAGCATGGTCAGATAGGTTGCCCTCTTTCCTCCTACTGCTATTTCACAATGCTGGATGAAGGAGACAGCAGTTCTGAGTGACAGCACACAGAGGAGAACGCAACAGGTAGTGCAAACAGAGCCCACACAGCACTGTTCCCTCTCCTCTGAAAGCTGCTAGAACGAACATATGTAGCCCTCTTTGCCATGCAGCCTGTGCCTCCTCTGCTTCCTTCCTTGTACTGATAAAAGACTGAGCCCACAACCTCCCGCAACCACCGGTTAGTTCAAAGGACATTACTACAGTAGTAACTGTCGGCTTGTGTTTTTTTGAATGAAGGCAGCTGCAGAGAAGTGCTACCATTCACAAAAATACAAGTCCACAACAACACAAGCAAGCTACTACATTCATCCGAGACATACTAGTCTGTAGTATCTGGTGTGTGCTGTTGTGGCCTCCTGTTTTTGTGAATGTCGGTGTTCCTATGTAGCTACAATCATTCACAAGCCAACAGTTACTACTGTAGCTATCTCCTCTGAACTAGTTGGTGGCTATGGGAGCAGTGGCGGAACTACCGCCATAGCAACCCACGCGGCCGCTAGGGGGCCCGAGCAGAGGGGGGGCCCGGTGAAGATGAGATCAAATAGTTCAATAATACAAATAGTTCTTCTGCCGTCTTCCACTCCATCGCTTGTATTACAGTGCAGATGCGGGTGCTTGACCCCTCCCCTCCCTGTCAGCGTGAGCTGGACAGTGCTCTGCTCTTCCTGATCTCAGCCCTGAGCCCTTTAGAAATCATGACGGACTGCAGGTGTTCATGGACGCTGCCTGGACATTCCTCCACATATTGAGGTGAGCAGAGCTGAGCTGATCTACACGCTGAGCTCTCTCTATCACATCGGGCAGCTGCAAGGAGTAATGTAACCCGACCTGGAGGGCGATTAATGCTGCCGTGATAAGGCAGTTCAGTGTCTGCTCAGTATACTTTGCTTGTATACAATCCATGTGTTCCCTAAAACATGTGGGGGTGGATTCATTTGTAACACTGCAGCCACCAAAGAAGCTGTGGAGAAAGGGTTATATTTAACCCCACCTTTCCCCAGCCTTATTGGTGGCAGCAATGCTAAGCATTATACTTTCACGATCTAGTGTAGGCACACATTGTGCACAAACCCAGAGAATTTCGAATGGCACCCCAATCGTGGCTAGCAATCCGCATGGTTGTGTGCCACAGTTGCCTTGGTGCAATCACGCACAGTAGCAAAAAACATGGGTCCCTCATTGCAGAAAAAGGTATGACACAAACCGCTCGTGGTCCCGTGCCGCCAAGATGTGACCCAGGCCTCAGTGGCAACCTGCCACTAATTACTTTCTGCTGGGATGAGAGATGGCTGATTTCTGCACGATGCATACCTTTATCAAACTGAGGGGGGCAGTGCACTTCCCATTAATTATTTTATGCTGGGGCCTTAAGTAACACCTTTAATAAATCTGAGGAAATGGCGCATAAAAATTAACACTGCTACAATTTAATTTTTTTGTAAAGGGGGCCCCATAAAACTTTTGCTATGGGGCCCTGTGGTTTCTAGTTACGCCCCTGTATGGGAGGTTGTGGACTCAGACTTTTATTAAAACAAAGTGAGCAGAGGAGACACAGAGCTGCAGGGCAAGGTGGGCTACAGAATGTAGAGGGAGCAGTGGCTTCAGTGCAGGCTGTACCTCCCTTCTAGGAATGCACATAGCTTGGGCTTCGGCCTGGGGTGGAGCTACACATGGAACTTACAGAAATAAAATTGACATTTTATTTCCAAACCACTCCACAGAGACATTTACAAGCCTTTTTTAACTTCTGGTGAGAGTTCTTCATTAATCTTAAGCTACTGAGCAATGTAATCAATTGTTGGAAATCAATATATTGCAGTACATTGCCTCCAATGTGTTGACATCAGGTAACTGCTATCAAAAGGTCAAACAACTCACTGGCATCAAAACTGCCTATGAAGTTGAGCCCTTAGGACCCCTCGCAGCCCCCAGGATTTCAATATAGTGGCATTAGTTATGTGTCACAAATGAGGTCCTCTCTGAAACAAGCAGGATTTTATGATGTAATATGATATTGGGCTATCTTTGATGTGTTCCAGCAAATTGCCTTTCTGCGACCATTGTAAGTTAGTTTAATGTGCTTCTGCACATGTTTCTAAGTACAAAGCACTGTGCATAAAAAGAAACCTGGGAGCACTTAAATTGAACAGAAATGTTTTCTTTACATGTACGGTACTCAGCGGCGTGTTTCAGTAATAGAAATGCCCCCCATGTATTAAAGACAAGCCAACAACCAAGCAAGGACCCTGGATATTCCAGACTTCCCTCAAATGCTTTTATAAGCTGTTGTGCTAGTAAATCTTTACCTATAACCTCACCTGATAAGGCTGGAACAATTACTACTGCAATATTCTCAAATAAAGATCTTGTGTGCCTGGCTGAAGCAATATACAGTATCGTCATTGCGTTGACTCGACCATGGACCAAGCGCAGTGTGCATCATTTATTTTTTACAATATGTATTATTGCTGAGAGACTCAGATTAAAGGGTATGTAAACCCTAACTATAAAAAATATCTTATTTGGTCCGTTTTGGCCTGTTAAAGTAGAATTAAACTCTCAGATTCTTTTGCATATATCTACTGCTGGCAAGCAGTAGATATATACAAAAACATTTTTAAAAATTAAAACGTTACCAAAAAGGTAATTACTCACCTCTGTCTTTGCCGCTCACTCCCGTTTGAAGATCTGATGATTCTCGAGCAGCCGTGCAGGATGATGGGGCAGGTGCATGCACAGTAGAGAACTTCAGCGGGGTGAAGAGAAGAGATTCAGTGGAGGTGAATGCACACAGCCAGGAGCATGCACTTGGGCAGACACCATGGGACACAAAAGACACAGCAGTCAGCACTGAATCAGAGACAGGCACCAGCACTGGAGGGATTACTGAATTTAAGTGGAAGGAAGAAGATGACTGGATCAAGAGGCATCATTTAAAGTGATATTAAAGTAAAAAAAAAAATTCCTTTTCCCAAGATGCTTTGAGGCCGCCCGAGCAGTTTCGGATTTTCAAGCGGGAGTGCGTGACGAAAACGGGGTAAGTTTAAACCGCTGTTACAGCGTTTTTTGTTTTTTTTTGCATATACAGGTGAAACTCGAATAATTAGAATATCGTGCAAGTTCATTTATTTCACTAATGCAACTTAAAAGGTGAAATTAATATATGAGATAGACTCATTACATGCAAAGCAAGATAATTCAAGCAGTGATTTGCCATAATTGTGATGATTATGGCTTACAGCTCATGAAAACCCCAAGAACCCCAAATCCACAACCTCAAAAAAGTAGATTATTACATGCAATCAATAAAACAAGGATTGTACATAGAACAATATCGGACCTCTGAAAAGTACAAGCATGCATATGTACTCAGTACTTGGTTTGGGCCCCTTTTGCAACACTTACTGCAATTACTTTTGCACGATATTCTAATTATTCGAGTTTCACCTGTATCTACTGCTTGCTAGCAGTAGTTATATGCAAAAAAAAAACTGAGGCTTTTGAAACCCCTTAAGTTAAAGGAGAACTATGACATGAGTGATTTCCACTCACCTCATAGTTCTAAGCCGACCTGTGACAATGAGACTGTCACAGGTCGGCTCAGTGGATCGGGAGCTCGTGGTATACTGAGCTTAGGGTAACGGGAGGACGCTAGTTTGTGTCCTCCCGTTACCCCAAGGAGAACTATGGGGAAAAACAGTGACCCCATAGTTCTCCTTTAAGTCCTTAAAGCAGCATGGCAGGGGGAGGGCAAGATTTAAGACTTTGATGTCACTTTAAATATACCATTGAAAGTATTTTGTTGTATCTGTTTGATAAGTGCAAAAATTCCTGCTAGTATTGCAAAAATACCTTGTAATGTGTGGTTCCTGTGCTCTCTGTCTGTGCTGACTCTTATTCTTAATTAGAATTGGACTTTAATGCCTGGGTGAAAACATAAGTGTGCTGTGATCCCAGTATGAATTTAATGGTTTAATTTTTAAATCAGATAGGAGTGTACCTTTAAGATTACTTTAAAACAATTAATTTTCACAGCTCTAACTATATTTTTAATTCCTAAAAAAAAACCATGTATGATTTCATTTTTATCACCCTATGCAACAGTTAAGATACAGTTTTTAAAATGGAAAGTATAAAAGGCAAACAGAAAACATTTAATTGTAACTGTTATTGTTGTCCTTTGGTGCTAATCTAAGATTACCCTACACTAAATACAGTCCTGCTGTAGGCATCATGATCTTCTGGCCATCCTGCAATCTACTTGTAGATTGTAAGCTCTCACGACCAAGGTCCTTCTGATCCTTTTGTATGGCATTGTAATTGTACTGCCTCCCTGCATGTTTGAAAGCGCTGGGCAAACTGTTTCCATTATAATAATAATAATAATAATAATACTCTAGGAAAAGTTTGTCTTTCTCTGTTTACTGATTTATCCAGGCACCACTGGTATTAGAAAAATAAGATACGTCTGTGAATATAGCTGAGGGCTATTAATATGTAATGCTGCATTTTCAGTAATTTAAGATAATTGCAGCTATTGCTGAAGTTTGGGAGTTGTGAAACTATGAAATGATTTTGTTATACAATTTAATTAATTATGGTTATGTCCCTGACATATATGATCCTTGAACATCTTATTCTTTATTATGAATACATTATAGCAGCTAATGAAGTGAGAACCTTCTGCTCCTGATAGCTGAGAACAAGCATGTCGTTGTAGACGGCTGAGAGCATTTGCAAAAAAAATGTACATTAAATTTAAAAACAAATTAATAGAGATATACTGGAGCTAGCATGGGACATGTTGTTCTGTCAATGTCATAAGTTTATCTACTTGCTGCATAATTAAGGAGCAGTTACTAATCACACAGAATAAGAGGTTAGTAAACCAGGTATACCACAAAGATGATGTATGCAGTTTTCTACAGGAGACCACTTCACCCATTATTTACATGATGAGGAAGAGGGATTTTCATGATGCTATGTTTATTAATCATCATAAGCAATGTTTGCTACATGTGTCCTAGAAAGAACAACTCCGGGTATCACATAAAAGCATTTAGTAAGATACTGATTTAATTTAGTAAACCCTACAACTGTGCTAATGTCAGAAAGATCACTCAGACGTTTCTGTGTCATCCCCTGCAGCCACAGCACAATGCTGTATATAAGGTCAGTAGCAGCGCAGTAGGAATGCACTTCCTGAAGCCTGTGTCGGTTTTCTCCCTTTCGTTATAGTAAGTGATGCAGTTAAAAATTTGTTGTATATATACAATAAATTAATATCTATGCAAGGTTTGCTATTATGCTGGTCTATATTTTAATTGTCTTTCTGTGGATCACATCATTTGATTCAACTCTCACTGAACCCTTTAATGTTGATGAATGTTATCATGGTTTGCCTATTGATAATTAAAGCACTGGTTTCATTATCAGGTTTTCAAGCTTAAAAATGCATGATCAGTAATTTGTTCTATATGAAGAGGATTTCATCACTCAAGCGTGCCTAGGGTAGCATAAGCCTTAAATACAGCAGGTATTCTGCTCCCTTACATTGGTGGTCAGCAGAATGAAGAATTGGTGCTCAGTGGTTACATTGGTGCTCAGTAGCTTACTTTGGCATTCAGTTTTCAGGAAGAATCTCCCCTTACATTGGTGGATGATGGGAGGAAGTCTGCTTGCTTACATTGGTACTCAGTAGTAGAATGAATGCTTCCTTACTTTGGCATTCAGTTTACAGAAAGAATGTCCCCTTATATTGGTGGACGATGGGAGGAAGTCTGCTCCCTTACCTTGGTGGTCAGTGGGAGGAAAAATGCTCCTTTACATTGGTGGTGATTTTTTTTTTTTACTAACACTGACCAGCAATGTAAGGAAAACATATTTTTTACTATTGACCATTAATGTAAGGGGACAAATTTTGCCAAGTTTAAAAGGCATTTTCCCACTTGCTAGTCACCAAAAGATTGGGGCATTCTTTTTTTCTCTGGTCATCAATGTAAGGAGTATTCTTCTTTTTGCTCACCACCAATTTAGAGGGAACTTTCATCTCACTGATTACTACGGATTACTAATGAAAGTAGGATTATTTGTCATGCTGGCCTCCAGCATAAAAGAGCATTTATCTGCTGACTGACCACCAAGGGGACATTTTTTTGCACCATTGACAACTGAACACACCATTATAAGGGCACTCTTCTTTACACTTCTTTAAATCACCAATGTAAAGAAGCATGTTTACTACCACCAGTATTAGAAGGTACTTCTCTACTGAACATTAACAAAAGAACAGTAATTAAACAAAAATTTAAAAAATAAATGTTATGTTGTTTTCATGTCCCAAGTCAGTCATAGTGCTTTAAGTTTATGAAGATAGCTAACTTACTTTTTATTCCATTTATTATCTATTTTTTTACCTTTGATGTATGATGGAAAATAGTAGTCAGATGCTGCAGCCTGTGCCGAGTACCTGTGCTGTATGACTGTGTTTTTTAGTGTCCTAGCCCTGTCACAAAGGTGTAATTATACCCTCATGTGCATTGACCCTTGCAGCCTCAAAGCAAATGTGAAGATGTTGCCCATATCAACAATATTCTACAACATATTCTACAGTATATTCTACAAAGGTCATTTTCTGGGGCAAGCTTAAAAAAATGTAATCAGTTGCTACTGCGTAAAAAAGTAATTGTATTTTTCAAGCTGCTTTTATAGAATACCATTGTTAGTGTAAAAAGAGGTCCAGTTTTAAGGAAGGCAATAGTTTTTTTATGAATCAAGGGATATTTTTAGCAGCGGGTGTATCTAAAAATAAATGTTTCTCCATCTTTTCCATCTCCAGATTGTGAATGGATTGTGTGTAAAACCCAAAAACCTTCCATTGCGTAAATGCCTGCTAGTGCTGATTTCTAAGGTGCTTTAAATTCAAGATAAAAAGCTGCATTGAATCATTTATCTACAAATTAGTGTCAGATTGTTTGCAACTCATACTTTTAATTCAGGATTGTTTTTGGGTTGGTTCCCAGAGCTTGCTAAGAAAAGAAGTGTACCATATGATTTAACAAGCATACTCAAAATACAAACCTCAAGTGATCAGTCTCATGAATAACTTCCCCTAATCAGACCTGTACAAGCCTTGATAAGAAAGGCACATGAATGTAACATATAATTATAATATGATGAGTATATAGTAGAGGTTACTTTCAGTGAAAACTGCATGTCACAACAATTTAAAGAGTCAAAGATTTTGCCAGCCAGATCTTATGTAAATTTTGAATTTTTCTGTAAAAGTCAATTTTGGATCCATCTTCTTCTGCCTCCAAAGCCACAATTTTGGTCCTTTAAAGAACTCTGGACATACATATTCTTAACTCTTGCAGTGGGGCTACCCCTGCACTCCAAGGGCTCATGTTCATTTAGGGAGGAAAATAACAAAGTTATACTGAAACTCGCAGCTGGCTGGTTGTTGGACCGATCCCTTCCCCCTACACTCCAGCAGTCTTATTGGTCATCACGTCCTATGCAGTGTATTGGAAGTGAGGATGCGGCGGGACATTACACCACTGGAGGGGAAAAGGAGACCGGCTGGCTATTAGACCGGTCCCTTGAGACTGTGAGTATAATTTTGATATTTTCACCCCTAGAAAAAAACAAGCACTTAACCCATGCAATGTGGGGGTAGCCCAACTTCAAGGGTTAAGAATATTTATGCCCGGAGTTATTTAAAGTGAGTGTCATTAAAAAAAGTGGAAAAATAAGTGTTCACTGCAAAGAGGCCAAATACTCACCATTCCTCTTGCCTTCACCACTGATCTGTACTATGTTAAAAAGAAATCGTTATCTGAAGAAGATTCAGAACACTTTGGTGCGTGTCCAATTTCCGTTCCACTGCTGCTATGTGTCCCTTTACAGACTTTTACACTGGGAATTGCATGTGCTACAAGTAAATGGCCACCAACCCAAGCTACCATAGGTAGACAAAGTGAGCAGCAGAAGGTATAATTTTAGGCTGGGTTCACACTTCTCAATCCCTGTGTGTTGCTTAATGTCAGTTGTGTCACCCATTAACATGCAGCTCATTGATTTTCCACAACACTCCCCATCACAAAAGTGTGTTGCAGCCTTTAATGTTCAGGTGTGATGAGGGGGGTCTGCAGTAATAAGAGGTGAGGGGTGACGGATAGAACTGCACTTACACATGAAGGCCTATAATAATGATTTATAGGACATTTTCATAATAAACACTACTGTGCACACAGTATTGACTAAACAGTAACTGTGATTAGAAGACCAGCGCATACAGCTCAGGTTTATAGTGATTAGAAGCTATAATACCTAATATAACAAGCTGACCTCCAATTCTCTTTCCAAAGAGCACAGCTAAATAGCTTTGAGATAGGATATTTTCTATGAAAGCGCTCTGAAGCATAATGATAAAAATGCTTGACTATTGTGTCTGTACAAGTATTGATGCTAAATATAAAAGCGAGGTGTAAATAACTTGTGCGAATAAAGAGTTTATAGAAATAATCCTGCAGATTACAGGTGATAAACCACGAGGCGTATCTCATCAGCCTTGTTAATATCCATTAATCAAGTAGCAACATGCTAGCTAGCTGGAAACTGAAACTGTGCTTATTCAAATACTGCAAGCTGAAACATGCTACATAGAGGAATCACAATATGATCATTTGTGAATAGTTAGAGTCCTACAATTTCTTTTTAAACACGTTATTTATACTCAATACTTTATACTTAAAATACTTTATTCATATTCAATACTTTATTCATTCCATGCTTCAAAAAAGGAACATGCTAATACAGTAAAAACAAGGGAAATATGTTTGCATAATTTAGATAGCTTAAGTAAGGTAAAAAAAAAAAAAAGAAAAAAAAGAAAAGGACTCCTTTCAAACAAAAACATTGAATAGTTATCTGTCCTGTGCGAGAGAGAGAGAGAGATCGATAGCGGGACAGATAAGTATTAATTATTTTCTTTGCAAAAAAGAGTGTGTGTGTA
>NW_017306579.1:672953-726867 GCF_000935625.1 Nanorana parkeri
TATATAATCCGTCTTTTAGCAGACTCTCAAGTAGACATGTGCACTGCCAAAAAAATTTGTTTAGTTTCGTTTTAAATTCGGATTTGTGTTATTTCGTTTTTCGGGATTCGGGTGTGAAAGTCAATTCGGATTCGGAATTCGGATTCGGACGAAATTCGTTAGCGGTAGTTCGTTCATCCGTTCGTTCGTTTGCAGCAAAGTGGCATTTGAGGGGGAAAAATGTGTTTCTCCTTTGGTTCAACGAACGAAACGAATAAGAAACGAAAAGAAACGAACGTTCGAACGAACTACCGCTACCGAATTTTGGAAACGGAAATTCGGATTCGTTTGCATTCGTTATATCTGTAATTCGGAATTCGGATACATCCGAATGTCCGAATTTCCAAAAATTCGTCCGAATTTCGATTCGGAACTAAACGAATCGCACATGTCTACTCTCAAGTATCTTCCCAGCTATAGCAATTAAACTTACAGGTCTGCAGTTACTCGGTAAAGACTTTGATCACTTTTTAAATGCAGGAACCATGTTAGCTTTGCCCTAATCCATAGTACCTAGCTAGTCATAAAAGAGACTCTAAAAATTGGAAACAATGGCTTAGAGATAACAGAGCTCAATTTGTTGAGGACACACGGGTGTATGTCATCTGGTCCAGGTGCTTTGTTCACATTCATTTTGTCTAACTGTTTCTGGGCCATAACAATTTTGAGCCATTGGGGTTGATTTACTAAAGGCAAAAAGGCTGCTCACTTTGTAAGGGAATTTGGACATTGCAGGGGAGGTTTCCCTGTGTGTAGTGAATGTGGTAAAGCTCTGATAACTTCCATCACCCAATCATGTGCAAGAAAAAATGTTTTTATTTTCCTTGCACATGATTAGGTGTTCTTTGTGAAGTGAAATCAAGCTAAGGGAAATTGTTCCTGCAAAGTGCAAATTCCCTTGCAAAGTGAACAGCCTATTTGCCTTTAGTAAATCAAGCCCATTGTGTTTCATTTGAGACTGTGGGAAAATTATGCCCATTATGGACTTCAGGTCCAAAATGTTTCTTTGTATACACACAGCTGAAGAAAGTATTTATTAGATTGTCTTACATTTTATCTTTTGTAACCTGTTGTTGTTCATTTGAATGTTTGTGGTTTTTATTTCCTTTTTCCCAATTTGGTTATATATTTTACAACTTTGTAAATGATTCAATTGTTACTTTATTTTTACATTTCAATGTCCTTTTCTCATTCTTTATGGCTTTTTAACTTTGGACGTGAGCCATATAGGTTTTACTTTTAGCCCTGTAAACATATTGCCCATGGGAATACATTTTTTGAGCATGTTTGCAAACAGTCGATTTGAAACAATCCCATTTCTGAGTCTTGGAGGGAAGCCCTCAGCATTGAAAAATATGCTCTCCTAAAATGAAGTGTTTTTATTTTTCCAGTATGTGCTTGTTTTTTACAACTAAATTTACATAAAATGATATTGCAGTCACTGCTACCCAGATTTTCTTTTATATGAACATTTGTAATAAGTTCTGCATTGTTTGAACAGATCCAGCAGAGCATCATTTCTAGTTGGGGCTTCTATAAACTGTACCATAAAATTGTCTTGTAATAAGTTTATACATTTCTGCCCCCTTGCACCAGTCAGTGACAGGTTAGATAAAATCTCCCATTATTATGACTGTCCCAGCCCTTGCAGCCTTTTCTATCTGTGTAAGAAGCTTTGTCTCTACTTCCTCATTAACACTGGGGGGCCTGTAACAAACTCCAATAATTAACTTCAAAGTATATAAACTCATTTGCAAAGTCACTCATAATGTCTCCGCACCATCACACCCTCCATCCACATGGTCCTCTTTCACACTTACTTTTAGATCACTTCTCACATAAAGACAAACACCGCCACCTTTTCATTTTAGGCCCCATTCACACTAAGCGACATACCTTTTGAAGCGCATCCGCGCGGCCGGGATAGCGTGACTTTTGGGGCGACGATCCAGCTACAGTAGCGCGACCTTCACCGTCGGGCTGCATTAAAAAATAGAAAAATCGTGCAAAATCCGCCGAAAAAAGGGTCCTGTAGGAGCGATTTGAGACCGCGACGAGCGTCGGGCGACATGGAGCTGTACATTAAGACAGCTCCATTGAAAATCATTGGCCGCAGAAATCGTGTGGCAATCCGCTTAGTGTGAATGGTGCCTTACCTTGTCTCTCCCAAAGACAGCATAGATAGGAATATTACCGCCCCAATCATAGGAAGATTTCTGCTCTGGTGACAACTCAGAATTTTGGATTTTCCATCACATTTTTATTACCAGTGAAATTGACCACCAGGACAAAGAGAGGGAGAGTGAATCTCCTTAATGGGGACACAGGCAGCAATAAAAAACTGACAGGGGTTCTAATCATTTCCCACTCCATCCAAAGCTCAAACAGTGATAGCTTTATATACACTTTCAAATGAAATTGAGGATCACCCACGTAAACACTTTAAATACCCCACCTACCCAGCAGCTAATATTTCCCTTAATTCCTTTTGACATTGAAAGCCAGTAGAAAACCCCCTATGTACACTCTGAGTTAATCTCAGATGGAGCTTAACCAGGCCTGCAGGCTCTCGCCTCATCCCCATGTTGAAGCACTCGTGTCTAAGGCATCAATTACCAAGCAACAGCTCTATCATGTGTGATAAAGGAGAGTCAAATAAGCCACTGTAGTGGGAATTTCTCTTTGTCCTCCTTAGCCCAACAACAAACATTTAAGTGGTGGGGTAAGGGAAGGTAGGTATATGCTGGAAGGGGGTGTTGAAGTGAACAGTTGTGTTGCCTTGCATGGGAAAAAGCACAGGATAACTGTACCGCTCTGGTGAAAAAAAAGCCTAAACTGAGTAGCATAGATGAAATTAAATTTTCACGCACAGCTGAATTAGTCAGATAAATTAATTCCCATCCATCCCTCCCTGCCCTGTACAGCTCTGTACACTGTATGAGAATCATCTCAACCCCAAGCCCATACTAGCTGTTTTTGGAAGAATTAATAAAATCATAACAAGAGGGAAACGTGCATGTGAAATTATAAGTGTCCCAAATAAAACAAATTACCATTCCAAAAGGATTATGGGTATAACAATCATCTATAAATAGGCAAAGGAAAACAGAAGCATAATAGCACCTGCAGTTCTTATTTCTTCCCGTAAATCCAGCAATTAGACTAAGAACCTGGAAACGTTTCTTGAATTGTCTTTACAATACATGTGCCATCTTTGCTTGTCTTTTTCTTGGCTTCTTTCTAGCATGTTTTCTGCTTTCCAACAAAAGATGAGTAATGATGCTTTGAAATCCACAATGTTTTTCACTTAGCTAGTCCATTATAGTAAATGTGAGGAATTCTCCATTCAAAGTTAAATAAAACAAAAACACACATTCTGATTTTCACACAGGTCAATGCTGCAGGCTCTTGTTTATTAATAAGGCGATTGACCTATAGTCATTTGGAAAAGTAAGAGAAAAGAAAAGTCTATGAATGGTTTACAATAATTTATCATATTTCTGCCTTCACCTTCTAACACACAATAGAACATGCCTTAAGCAATGCAACCGATTTTATTTCAAAATGTTTTATTATGTTCAAGTGTATCTATAGCCAAAACTTATTTTTTTATAGAATGTAGAAGGGTTAGTCCCCCTCTAAAATCCATTCTAGACTTTTATAATTCACAGGGGTGTGGTATGGATTTTAAGGGGGTACCCCATGAAAAAAAACAAAGACGTGCGGTTCCCACCTTCACATCAGAGCCCCCCTTTCACATCAAAAGCCCTCCATTTATTACATTTACATTAGGTTGCCCCTTTACATCAGAGACCCCTCCTTTAAACTAGAATCCCGCCTTTCACATCAGAGTCCTCCTTTCACAACAGAAACCCCCCTTCACATTAGGAGCCCTCCAGTCCTACCTTCACATCAGGAGCCTTCCTATATATACTGATCATGGCAGTGTACACCCCTATTTGCCTGTGTATCTAAGCCCTTACATAACATAGCATAATAGGAATCAGTGACTTTAGTGTAACAAAAAAAAATCAACTTTGATCCAACTGCCAGTTCGTTGTCAGTTTTGTACAGCACCCCTGATGATCCCACATGACATCCCAGTTGAGAAAGGCAGGTTATAGGTTACCTTTTTAGGTTTTGAATAGAGTGGGGAAGGGCTAGAGCCGTTGTCAGGTTTACTTGCTTCCTGTGTACCCATAGTGGTGATGTCCCCTCACTTCCTGCATTGATGACATCCATACTAAGGACAGGAAGGTATTGTAAATCTTCCCAACAGCACACACAGCAATATAAACCTGAAAATGTCTTTTTAAAGTGTAACTATGGTCAAAAAATAAAAATAAATATGTGTTTCTATAATGAATTTCCATGAGTTATATCTTACTCCTAATAAACATATTGATATATAAGTTTGTAAATGTACTTATTGAAGAAGCCCATAGGATGTACTTTCTCAGTGCACTGACACAATTTCAACCCTGTGAATATGCGCTTTTTTGTGTCACCAATCTAACTAAGCCTGCCGTATAAACTACAACTCAACGTCTGAACTTCCCACAATGTAACATCATCATTGATTGCTGAAAGCAATGCATTATGGACTAAGTGGTCTTGAAAAATCAAGATTGCATCATATCAAGCAGAAGAAAAGAGATGCAAAGTACACTGGGAATCCAGGAAGTTGTTGATAGTGATGGGCTGACAGAAGACAGCACTCACTACATTATTTTTTTTCATGTAAGCTTTGATTGCATTATCAAAAACAACTATAGTATGTATTCATATTACAATGCTGATGTTATAACCGGATAGAAAGTTTGGGCTTGCTGTTTTTATTAAAAGCTAAAAAAAAATTTGGCAGGAGTTGGGCTTTAAGACATGGCAGATTTTAACAGCTGATGCCAATGTAAGTAAAGTATGTAACTGCAGCTGTTCTAAAGGTGCCCATACATTGTAAGATTCTCGAACGAGAATCGCGGGAAATTCCGCGGTCGTACGATAATCGTAAAGTGTATGGAAGGCGTGCGACCGTTTCTACTGTGCGGTCGCACGTCTTCCGTCGAACAAGCAGGCTTGAAAACCCGCCCAGAATCGTACGATTCTCGGAGGGTTAGTGGCCTGCTTGTTCGACAACTGCCCGTTTGCAGTGATGGGAAGCCCGCCCCTTACTGCGGTCACCGGAAGTCCACCCCTAAGCAGGACGGGCTTTCGATGATGGCAAGTACAATCTGCCCGTCCAAGATGGGCAGATCGTACGAGCTTTCAATAAGCTTACGACCATCGCAAGACGAAAGTTCGGTAGCGGTAGTTCGTTCGTTTCGTTTTCTGCAAACGAACGAACGCATGAACGAAACGAATAGGAAACGAAAACGAAACGAACGTTCGAACGAACTACCGCTAACGAATTTAGTCCGAATCCGAATTCCAAATCCAAATTGGCTTTCACACCCGAATCCCGAAAAACGAAATAACACAAATCTGAATTTAAAACGAAACTAAACGAATTTTTTGGCAGTGCACATGTCTACTGCACACCACATGTAATCATATGTAAAAGGATTAAATGCAGTTAGGAATCAATCACTTTCCCTGGACACACGATTGTTTATCTAGGGAGAGTGATTGTTTTTGTAACTGCATGTAATCATATCACATACGATTGCATGTGGTATGCAGGCGTGTACATGCAGCGGCTGTCAGCTGATCACTAACTTGAATGGGTGACAGTTGCTGCATGTAAACGCCAGAAACGCCTAGTCGCACCTGAAATATAGGGGACTCCCCCCCATTCCAATCCCCCCCCGCACACATAATAATACGCTCCCCCCTCCAACACACACACACTTTTTTAAGACCGAGTACCGATACTTTTCTTTTTACAAGTACTCACCGATACCAAGTACCGATAATTTTTCTTAAAAGGTCGGCAGGCCAAATTTTTTCTAAAGCAATACAAAAGAATGATTTTAGGTCAGTTTCTTCATATTATGAAGAACAAAATAACCCCCCCCCCTTTCGTTCAAAGCACCCTCACCTGCTTGCATTTTTTGCAGGGAGGAGGCACATCATCGTTCCCTGGTTATCTAGTGGTGATTAGTAAGGTCTTGTGCAGACCTTACTAATGATCCATCATTCAGCCGGAGCCCAGAACTGACAGAGCTTTGGCTGGAGCTGACAGGAGTAGCTCTGCGGTCTGCATCCGACAGAGATGCAGACCGTGTAGCTGCTCCAGCAAGTCGGGCATGCGGTCCGTGTGCGCGACTTGTCAGCTGGCTGCGGGCCACATAGTACCGGCTCGCGGGCCGGTACTTTGAGACCCCTGATGTAACCACATCATACCTTCTTTCCCATGGGTAGAACATATAAAGCCAGGACTAAATGTACCCATTCTAGTATGGTAGTTCTATGACTCCCATTAACTTTACATCAGATGTGGCCATTATAATACTTAAGTTAGCACCCAGGAAAACAAACGTCTGATTACAAGTAAACCAGTATTCATTCTATTAGTGAGTATGCCCATTTTATAAATGTATTTTGAAAATATATGACTAAAGGGAAGTCTCCCTTTAAATCAGGAACACCCTTTCAGAGCCCCTTTTACATCAGAGTTCACCCTTAACATTAGAGTCCTCAGTCCACCCTTCACATTAGAATCCTATCATCACAGTAAGAGCCACAGCTGCGGCAGCATGGTAGAAGGAGGGCAGGCTGGAAAATTTCAAGGCACCCCTCAAAAAGACAGAATGCACCCCAGCGTGTCACAGCAACCTAGTTGAGAAAGGCTGGTGTAGATGAAATACATCAATAATACTTGTCTCCTTCTACACTAATGTAAGGATCATTATGGTGCATGTATGAAATTATCTATGCATGTGCCTAAGTTTAGGTTCTGGGAGTGCTTCCCTGCTAATGAAAGAATTCATCCTCACTTTTGTTTGGTGGCAAGAGGCTACAGAGAAGTAACTGAGTGAGAACCACTGGAGGGATGCTGAGATGTGGAGCTGTGCCTTAGGCTGGGAGGTGTCTTGGAATGCTTTGTGGTACAGCAAGTGCTCCTGCAATGCGAGATTCACCTCTGTTCTGAAAGCTTACAGCCAAAAGGCAGACCACTAAAGTGTTGTATGTTTGAAGCATTTGCAAACTAGTGAAGACTTTACAAGCACATTGTGACTGGATCTGCATCTTCTGTGATAGAGCACCATGCCAATATTCCAGTAAAAGCATCCACTCTCATCCCAGAACTGTAAAGTTATACTAAGGCAATGATTTAAGAGCCTTAGAGACTGCTCTTCATTTTATGGCAGATTTGTATATAGTTTTTAGTTGTACAGAAGTGTGAGCCAATCCCAACACAGAGACCGTATGCTGTTTCTGGTTTGCAATAAAATCATCAACACTTCCACTTGTGCGTAATACACATTTAGTATTCCCATACCTGGAAATAAATGTAGAGGAACTACACTGTACAAAATAGCAGATTGTAATGTACTTCCAGTGCTGCAAACTCATGCTAACAAGATTTTATGTCAACATGCATGTATTAACTCCACAGAGTTTCAGCATTTATGCTCAAAGAGACCCTGATGCCAGGCCTTTAATTTCAACAAAATTCCTACCTTAAAATGATATGTGCACTTGATGTATTTTAAGCATGTTGTTTACCTGTAAAAGCCTTCCTTATGTAGACATCCAAAATCCCTGAGACTGCTGCTGGGTGCCACCATCTTAGAAGCAGTTTGCCCATTTCCCCATAACTGGGCCATTCAGGGCTTTCATTAGCATTCTAGAAGCTGAAAGCTGGTCACTTGTGCTGTGACACTCAGCAGTGCCATCAATGCAACATCAGGCTTAATTTATATATTTTTTCTACCAGCACAGGTTGACTGTAACGTGTGATTAATTGTATTAAAGATGTATATCATTTGAATGCATGCCTCCTATCCTGATTGCAGAGTCTCAGAGCACAGCTCTATATCACGGCCTGCTACTGGAATCAAAGAGCCTGAGGAACAGATGTGCACTTCTGTTAATCAGTTGGGACTGATAAATCAGGAATAAAAATTGCTAAATAACTTAAATGTTTTGATTAAATGAACCAGTGAGAAGGTACAGAATTACTACTCATACACACCAAATTAACTTGTCTCTTGTTTACAGATGGCCCTAGGTCTGGATGGCTCGTTTTCAGCAAAGGTCTTATTGTATGTATTTCAGTTTATTCTGTGTTACCATGTAAACCTTCCAAAAATAAATAGAAACATGTCCTTGTAAAGGTGAGCACAGCCACATAGTGGATATAGATTACACACAGCTGGGGGTAGAAAACCAATTTTGTCAGGAACATTGAGAAGGTCATGAACTGCAAAGCATCATGGGACATTATGACACCAAAGTCAGACATGACCAAGGAAGCATCTGTGGTGATTTGAAAGTTGTTGCTTGGCCTGAAGGGTGGATACACGAAGTACTGCTGTTTCTTCTGTGAATGGGACAGTCGAGCCAGAGATTCTCATTATGTCATGAAAGACTGGCCATCACGATAGTCCTGCGAGCCAGGAAAGAAAAATTTTCAAAATCCAGCTCTTGTTGACTCTCAGAAAATGTTGTTACCGCCACTGCATATAAAGCTGGGGCTGATGAAGAACTTTGTAAAGGCTATGGACAAAACAAAACCAGGTTTCCAATATCTCTATTAAAAGTTTCCAAGACTTAGTGAAGCCAAAATCAATGAAAAATCTGAAAAAATCTCTGTGCGCAAGGGACAAGGCTGAAACGCTATATTGGATGTCCATGATCTATGGGCCCTCAGACGGCACTGCATTAAAAACATTCTGATTCTGTGATGGACATCACTGCATGGGGCTCAGGAATACTTCTAAAAATCACTGTCTGTGGACACAGTATGCTGTGCCATCCAAAAATGCAAGTTAAAGCTCTATCGTGCAAAGAAGAAGCCATATCTGAACATGATTCAGATCCAGAAACATCATCATCTTTTCTGGGCCAAAGCTCATTTAAAATGGTCTGTTGCAAAGTAGAAAACTGTTCTGTGGTCAGACGAATCGAAATTTGACATTCTTTTTGGCAACGATGGGCTTTAGTCCTCCGGACTAAAGCCTCCATCTCTGATAGTGTGGGGGTGCATTAGTGTGTATGTAAAGAGCAGCTTGCACATCTGGAAATGCACCATCAATGCTGAAAGATATATCCCGGTTTTAGAGCAGCATATGACATCTTTTTCAGGGAAGGCCTTGTATATTTCATCAGGACAATGCTGACATAAACAAAATGTCCTTATTTTTTTCTTAAAATGGTACATTTTCTCATTTTAAGCATTGGATATGTTTTCTCTTGTGAATAAAATATGGGTTTATGAGATTTGAAAACCATTGCATTCTGTTTTTATGTAGATTTTACAACTTCTTTCTCAACTTTTTTAGAATTGGGGTTGTACACTGTAGCTGTGTGTGCATGTGTGTTTATTACAGGCATATAGTATACCGTAAGGACACCATTTGGTTGTCTTTGCACAGATGATGCGCTGTCATATGCACATATCCTTTAGGATATGTATGACCAGCTCGTAGTATGCAGTTCAAAAAACAAGCCATCAACGGCTTCTGTAATATTTATAGCCTGACAGATGTATTTTAAATTTGATTAAAGTATATTTAGAAACAAACCAACTTAACCAATAAAGTTAAAATTTTCAGTGTACCAGGTTTCTATTAGACATGTGCGATTCGTTTCGTTACGAATCGAAATTCGTACGAATTTTCCTGAAATTCCGAATTTCGGACTATCACCCAGTCATCGTTTACCATTGCTCACAATCTCTTAGGGTGGTCATACACAGCCTTACTGTTGTTGTTTTAATTTTGCCTATGACTGGGTTACTTTCAGGAATTTTACAGAGAGCCAGCTGGTGTACAAGAGATGATAATTTAATGTAATGAATAATTCTAAAAGTAATTTAACACAGTCAGCCTAATGCAAATAGCATTGTTTGAGACACTTTCAGTGTAGAGCGCAGTGACTGTGCCTTATTGTGTCTCTCATCTAAATGCAACTCTAAGGACAGAACTTTGTTGCTAGGCCTTTATTGAAGAAGATGCACTCTCTGTGATATACCCCATTACTGAGCCATTTGCTACAGTCATTCAGCAATTATCCGGATTTGACTTTTTAACATAAAGCTGTCGAATTGGTAGAAAACCTAAAAACCTATATACAAATTTTGTTCCGCAATGTCTATAACATATGTGTCTGAATGTATATATATATATTTGTATATATATATATATAAATCTTTGGAAAATAATCAGTTTGCATTTTCCAAGGTTTCATTTCTACTGTATCATTTTATCACAAAAGGTGACATGAACAATAAAGAGCAAGTTCAAGAAAAGTTAGGGAGTTGGGCGCCTTGAACAGCACCAATTAAGGAATAGCTTTGACAATATTCTCAAGAACTAGTTGAACCTTATAAAAAACATTTTCCCGTCTGAGAGTGGAAAAGCTAACCTCGTCACTAAAGTTTATTTCTCTGAAAACATAAGAAAGAACTGTGACAAAAATGTTATTTAAACAAGCTTTTCATTTCGACAGTTATGGTGTAACGTTAAACAGTCTTAAAAGCATATTCTTTGTTTCGAAAAAAAAAAATCATAAAATAGTTGGCGTGCTTAGTGAGGTTAATTAGGATTTGTAAATCACACAGATGAAACTTAAACTAATGCACAGGTTCTTGATATTGTTTTCCTTAAGAACTGAAATGGCTAAATTCTTTCTGTTTTTTATTTGCCCGATTGTATACCACTATGGCTTTTCACTATGTTTTAATTTCATATACTAATTTTCGTCAAGGACACCTATCTAAGTCCCTCTTCTCCTGTATTTTACTAGAATTTTAGCTACAATGGCAAGCAAACTTACTTTTTTAAAGCTGTTTAATTTATGAATATTTTGAGTACAAAAAAAACAGGTCAACAATAAAGCTGGACATTGAAGAAACAGGCTTCCATGTGTACAGTACTTGTTTATTTCACTCATTATCACATTCACATACTGATCTCTGCTTACTCCCCCCAAAATAGAAATACATTAAAACACTTTCCGCCGTTCTTATATAAAGCCCTACGGACTCTGGTTCAAAGCTTATACCAGGGTCAGAACTGTCAACAATGGCCCCAAAATATTTTCAAACTTACCTGAGCGTGCCCGGCTAATATAAAGTTGTTTGTAAGCATCTATGACAAGATTACCAAAGGATTCTTCAACTTTAGTAAAATTATCTTCCTGGCATAAAAGAGCAGTATGATTTTAAACCATAGAAGAGGCCTGCAAACCCCAATATAAAGATTATAGTGATATAATAATAATATAGAAGAGCAGTAGCTCCATTAGATGTTTGAGGTGTTTACCATTAAATGTCTTGGTAATATAGAAAGGAGTTAGAGTTCAGGGACGTGAGGCAGATCAAAATCCAGAATCTGGGTCAATAACTGGTGTACTTGTTGCCACTCTATATTTGAACACAAGATCAGAAGACATGTAAAACATCTGCTGGTGTTGTAGAACAACTGTAATGTTGGATTATGTGGCTAATTCCCCAATTTGTAGGAGGTATAGTATAGTCCGTGAATAAAGTAAAACTGTGCATGAAGATATGTACTGACAACTGTTTCTAAACAACCATGTCTTCAAAGTCCTCTCTAGTTAAGGACGGAAAGTTTCTAGTCCACTTCGACCAGGCTGTCTCAAATAGAGCAAGGTCTGATAGCATGCAGTCATAATCCAAAATTATTAGATACAGTATGTGTATGCACTGCCAGTGTTAACATAGGTCCAAATGTTAAACAAGCTGTGCATCTTTTACACTCCCAGGAGGTAGCCATAAAACTGAACATAATTTCTGCACTTTCAGAAGCTTCCATGCCATTCATTATTGATAGGGGACATTCTAAGTCTCCCAATACACGGTAATGTGTGTCTAGTTACTGGTAGCATGTGGGTTATCTTTTGCCAGGTAATTTTATCCCCAAGCAAATCATGTAGCTGATAGTTGGTAATAAAGGGCTATAAAAGAAGCCTAAAACAGATAGTTGGAGTTCCCTGGCAACAACCTCTTGGTAAGTTTTATATCTGCTGCTTTGAATTCCAACTGAACTTCCCAATGTGCAGCAGGGTGTGTGTGTATTAGACCTCTGCAGAGAGGAAACTGCTTCCACACAGAAAGAAAAGGGTCCTCCTCTACAGAATGCTGGCAGGGGACAGGCTTTTCTATTTAGGCTGTGGCTGCTGTCTGAAGAAAACGATCTATAAGACTTTGAACACCTTTTGTTTTGATGCATCTAAGATGTATTTAGCTGATATAAACTGAAAGCTTAATTCGGCTTCAAGGATCAAAGGATATAGTGCAAATGTTCAACCTGCACTTATTCCCCTTCAGCTGGGTTGGCACCTGAGGATGTGCTTGAGATGATGTTTCCAGTCAGGGGTGTCCCCTACTTGGCTCCCACCTGGCTGACAGCTTGGCAAGTCACTGCTCCCCTCTTCTCCTGGCCGCCTCAAGTGGCGAATAAGGTAGGGATGGCCCTGTTTCCAGTGCTTTCCTTGGAGATCTGATATACTAATGTCCTCCTGTGACCCAAAACTCAGCATACTGCTATCGTGAAGCCACTGTGCAGCAAGGATGGATCCCGACAATATTGTCAGGATCCACTCCGCTGTATGATTGACAGCTGGCTTTGCCTCTCTGTGCCCACCCCCTCCCACATCCATCCCTCCAGTCAGCGCTGGAAGAATAGAATGAAAATGAGACACATTCTCTGCAGGGAGAAGATTGGGAACTTAGCGATCAGCAGTATGTGAATGTTCCTTTCCTGATCAATAGAGCCGATGTGTGATAGCTGCAGTTTCACACATCAGCTCTAATTATGGGGATGTATTTAACTCAGCCCATAATTCTCCTTTAATGGGGAAGTATTTTCACTCAAGGCCACCAGCCCAACATACTGTATATTATTTCTACTGGGAAAGGCTGGGACTTGTAGACATAAAGATTGTCTTCTCCCGAATAAGAAGAAACTGATAATCATCTTATTTCTAGGGATACCTTTGCAGAAAATACAACAGGCCAACAGTTTACAAATTATCAAGCAAAACTTTTAAAACCCTGAAAGTAAAATAGCCAACTGCAACGATGTCCCAAAGCTCCCTACTCTAAGATATTTCATGGCTAATTGCTACTCAGAGGAAATAACCACAGGCTATTAGCCAGAAACACGTCCGGGGCACGCAGCTTAAACATGTTGCTGCTTTTAGCTGTTATCCTTGAACTACATTTCTGATTTATTAGTTATTGACTGATGGTTTTAGAATTGAAAACATAGAACAGGGTCTTTAAAGGGATTAAGGGATGAAAAGAAAATGAAAGAAACTGAAAGAAATAAATGTCCGGTATTACTGTCATAAATGCAGTGTAAAACCAACTTACCATATATTTTGTTGTATTTGTAGATTTTAAGTGAATTCCTGCTTCAGTATAAACATAATCACTTCTTTAAAAAAAACAAAAACCTTCTGCTCCTGGATTCTCAATCCATTTATCACAAATAAAATCCATCAAGTCATATGAAAACAAATTCTTAATTCCACTTAACAAAAAATTATTTTGTTTTTATGCTGCAGCGGAAGTGCACAAGTAGTACTGGCGAGACAGGAACCATTCTGCCAAGATGAAGCAGATGTGGAAAACAGGCAGAGGGTTGGGGCAGGCGGCAGACAAGTCAATCCATAGGGAAGAGTCGAGGTTGGTACACAAGAATTCTGTCTAACAGGCAGGAAAAAAACACACTGGGAAGGAGCTTGGAGGCAAACAGGAACACTGCTCAGGCTCCAGACACTGGGAGGGAGGTGCTTCAAGAGTCAGAGCCCTTTTAAGAGGCCCACGCTGATTATGTCATTGGTCATGGCACCAGCTGAGAATTCTAGAAGAGTTGCAGGCCAAGGGAGAAGGGAAACCTGGCATACCGGGGACAAGAAAAGTAAGTGACACATGGTAGCCATGGGAAAAACAGCATGTGACTAGGGAAGGCATTCAGGCTGGAAGACAAAAGGGGTGATTTGAGTGTAAATGTTTCCTGATAACAAAAAAAGTAGATGCTTGGGTGTGACAATCAAGCACCGCATGGACCAGGGTCACTGCAAAAGTTAACCTTACAACACCAAAGTCAACCAAACAGTGTGCACAGGATTTTTTTTTTTCTTTACCACTTTTCCATTGTATGCCAAAGGTAAACAATTAATTCAAGTACATCTAATATCTATTGAAAGCCAAATATGTGGAAAATTGTAATGCTCATTCTTGTCACACTCATAAAGCCTTTTATTAAACAACAAAAAACATTCTGAATGTGATAGCTGCTGCAAGTTCATCTCACAGCACTTTGAACCCTAATGAGTGAAGGTCCATTTAGTGCTTGGATGTCACTGTTGGAAGAGTCAAACTACTGAAAGGGGCACTAGGGATGGGACTAGGCATGCCAGACACTAATAGACAAGTACAACTTGCCAATCAGTGGTGGCAACACTGACATTTGCGTGCTGCATTGACGTGTTGCACCACAATCTTTCTGGGCACATTGTACATTTCATAGTTTTTCGACTTTCCTGCCCAAGGCAAAAAACATAGGCAGGGACAGCAATGAAAACCAGGTATAAATATTGGAAGCTGGAAAGGATGTTGCAAGGAGGCCTCATTGGATTTTATGGGGCCACCACATTATTGTGTTATTCATTTCAATCCCCCTTTGGTCCTCATTGGCCTTTTCCTGTTAGTCTTTCTATTATAACAATAGGGGAAGGGCAGATAGCAACATAAGTTGAGCATACAAACCTATAGTCATACACTGCCCACCCTTCCCATATTCAGCGAACCTGAATCATATCCCTACTGGTAGATTATCGATCTTCTCCAAAAAAAACAGTCACAGAATGGTTAAAGCTTACCAGGGAATCTGATTATATTGAAATCAGGCAGTCCTTTAATGACCCTATGTATATATCTACTACATCAAGCGTTCATGTGAATCAATATCTCTGCAGGAATGAAAAGAACTGTTGAAACTTTCCAACCCACCAAATCCTTGGTGAATAGTATCCTTGTGTCTACCAGGGCTACTGTTACTGTTGATTAGCTTTGAAAAATTGCATCTTTTAAATATTACTCTTTTCGGTAAAGCACCCCCCAGATCGTTCACAACATTTCTTCTAACCTTGGTGGTTCCACTTCCTTGGATTACATTTACTTTCAAAAAAGGAGTTTTCTTTGATGAAGAACATTAAATGTCACATACTGTGCGGGATAACATCTACAAAGAGCAGCCACTGCTGTTTGTAAATGATACACACTCAACTGAACTCATCAGCCATGCAGTCAGAAGCTGCTTATACAGTGCAGCAATACGATATCTTGTAGATAAACATACAGGACGTGCTCTGAAATTTCTTTTGTATGCTTATACTGTATATACTTGTTGTGCTGTGTACTTTTTAAAATATTTTCCATATATTTATTTTTATTAGGATAGACGATGCTATGGATATACAAGGCAACTCTCGCCTATGTTTTTCTTACTCAGCTAGAATCCTTACTTCCTACCTTAATTAATGCTTTGTCTGTTCCTTTCTTTTTTAGAAGTACACATTAAAGGCTGTGAATCTGAAATGTAACTCCCGCTAATACTATATTTTGTTTTTTGATAAAGTGGAACATCTCTCAAGTTTTAATTGCTGTATGTGACCATATGTTGTACATGTACATGTCCATACCGCCCAACTATCCCTCATTTGGGGGACTGTCCCTCTTTTGGAACCAAAGCCCTCTATCCCTCTATCCTCCTCAGTTGTCCCTCTTTTTTGACAGATATGTAGACCTCTGTAGTAAATGCAATACATAACTACTAAAAGTATTTTACAAAACTGAATCTTTCACACAAACCCATTTATTATTAAATTATTATTTTAAAAAGCCAATGGAAATGGCACAATGGCACACTTAGGTTAGGCTATTCATTTTATGCTAATTAACTTTTCATGATACACGGGAGCATGGCAGTGGGCCTGTCATTTACCTATACACTTTGTGCTAAAGGATGTCCCTCTTTCTCATCTCAGAAAGTTAGGTATGCATGTATAACAGAGATGTGTTGATCCTTGCATAGGACCTGGCTAATATGACTTTTTCATATATTTATTTTGCGTCTGTAGAACTGGGCCTGAATTGGTATTTGTGAGAGCCAAAGCTATTCAACATACTGTATAACTGTCAATGTGCTAAGCTGGAAATGTACAGTAGACTAATGTGGAATTTGTAGATCTACCTGCCACAAAACAAATAACATGGATAATGAAAACACAGCTGTAGGTAACTGCATAAAATAAAGTACAGTAACCCACAACAACCAATCAGAATTCATCCATATCTCATTTGACCATATTAAACTTGAAATTTGATTGGTTAAGAGGAGTTACTGAACTGTATGAATCTCAAGTTACGCAAGTTGCTGTAAAAAATTGAGCTGAAAGTCTCCTGCAAAAGAAGAGCTTTTACACTCATCTCTCTGGGGGCTATGTCTGATACTCTCCCTCCATTCCGTTATTGCAGCCCCTGTCAATCTCTTTGACATTTAACACTTCTGGGAGTGTCTGTGTGCCCCACTTCATGCTATCGTTTCATCCTCTTCCCACCCCCAGATCATTGCTGAGACTTGTTCTTACAGAGGGGTTGGAGGATGAAACACAGGCCAATGACACCCCTGAAAGTGTCTTATGGAGGCTGCAAACTTTAAACAGAGATAAGGTAGGAGACATGGGCAGCCAGAGTGTTGAGTACAACAGATCTTCTATTGCATTTAACCTATTCCTGTCAGCATTATGCATATATGCAGTGGCGTAACCAGAGTTATGGGCGCCCGGGGCAGAACATTTTTTTCGCCCCCCCCCCCATATTATATAAACATCCACTAGAACTGTACCCCCCACCCCCACATAATTGTCGGGATCCGCTTCAACTGCTGCGTCTCAGTACAACTGCGGCGCTACAGCTCGCTGTATACTGCAGTGTCTCAGTATACCGCGAGCTACTGAGCTTAGGGTGATGGGAGGACGCTAGTGTGTGTCCTCCTGTTACCCTAAGGAGAACTATGGGGAAAAGCCCTAGGAGAGCCACTAGGAGTAGGCAGAAAGGGGTTAAGCAACAGGCAGGGTCTTTAAGGTTAGCTTAGTTGTTCATATAATGCACAATTTAGATATGCTACTTGTAATAAATTGTAGACACAAGTGCTTTAATAATCATGTCGTTTTTTTCCTAATGCTTTCCAAAAAGGAGATCTTAATGAATGAATAAGGTTAGAGAAAAATAAAGAGCAGACTTCCGCTGGAATGGCCATTCATGTCATTAATGCCCACAGTCTATGTAATGATTTTTATATTATGAAGAAATATATTACAAATCAATGCAAACAAGTTGCATAATATAATGTACCTGCCTGCATCATACTGCTTTATTACAGTAGCAAAGTGCTTACTAATACATTGCATTAACTCCATAATGTAAACAAAATTTTTGAAAGGATCAATAAGTGGCTTTTGGCTTCTGTATGTTAGAGCTGACCACATGTATTATGTGGGTGGATTTTTTTTTTTTTTTAGAAAAGTAAAAATTTTTAATAAATCTCTGACTCACCCTTTATTTTTATATTTTTTTCTTTTTACTAGACTGTTTTTTAATTATAGCTTGTAACAGCACCAGTCAGCCTCTGCTGTTTTGCTATCCACCAAAGTATTTTTGTCTGCACGACTAGTGTTCTGCATGCACACAGTGGCAGTCTAAACTGCTTGTTCCACATACAGTGTACCCATCGCTCTTGAAATTTCAAAATATTTCAGTGGGTCATGTATTTTGAGGATCAGAGGGAAAGTGAGAAGAAAGGGTAACAGCATGTCTAATTACAGCCTTTTTCCGCAGCAAGCCAGAGTACAGAAAGGTACAAAATAGGTATGCCCTTTATACCTCAATTAGCAGAGGAAACTCGTGTTGCACCACATTCATGGCACATAAGAAAACAATTAAACATTGTTCCTTTAAGATGATTAATTGGCTTAAAGATTCAATACACATCTGCAGCCTTGTACATCAAATTACAGCTTGATGTTTACTTCCAGGTAAAGTTTGATATGCACATTTTTTTTCCCATCTCTAACAAAATAAACCTTTTTTTCCTCTGTGTTTTACTTAACTTATCACATAGCAATAAACTTGCTTGCTTGTTCCCTTTAATTAAACCTCATTTAAACCTTTTAAATGTGTTTTTCATTATACTAGTCAGCTACTCTAGCCGTAATTAAAAGCCCTGCTTTGGACATATAAATACCTGCACATTGTTTCCTATGCTGCCACTGCAACCAGAGGCTGTGATTTATAAAATGACCACTTTGTGCATCAAATTAACAATCTGCATTTTGAGACCTGCTTGATAATATTTGGTAATAATCAAGTTTTAAAGTTCTAGCATAAGCAAATATGTTTAAACACAAGATCCATGTGTATTCGTATTTGAATTTTAGTGAGCTTTGTGGGTTTTTTCCCCATATCTGTGCAGTGGTCCAGTGTGCAATATTGCCTCTTTGCAGAAGATTCCTGTAAAGACCCGTCACTGCTGCCCTCTCTCTTTGTGCAGAGTGATTGGTCTTGTATCTGCCCCTCCTGTAGTTTTCTGCTTGTAGTGGGTGAAGCCTGCTTGGCCCCTCCCACAGCTTTACATTACAGTGATGATATCACCACTACTTTACAAGGTATTATCTTGGCTTGCAAAGGCATTTGGTGCACACAAAGAGAATTTATATTCTCCACAGCAATTGATGAATATATTTGAATTTAAAGTGACATTAAACCCTCAGATTTTTTAACATAAAACAATAGTGTAATGTGTGCCTTACTGTAATCCATGGTTGTTTCCCTTCTCTTTGCTGCTCTTCCTTTTAAATCCATATCTGTTCTCATTCTCTGCAGAACTTCTGTTTTGCAGCAGACTGCCTTGTCTCTGGAATAGATACATGGTGTCTGTGTGTACCTTGCAACCTGAGCCAGCACTACAGGAAGAGGCACTGAGCTGTAAAGGGAAGTTCTCCCCCCGCATGAGAAGACATGAGGATTTAAAAGGAAGAGCAGCAAAGAGAAGGGAAACTACCATGGATTAAATTAAGCGCACATTACAGTATTGGTTTATGTTAAAAAATCTGAGGGTTTAATGTCACTTTAAATTTATGTGTCCAGAGTTCAACTTTAAATACTAAGCTTGGTGTCTGGCTACCAAACATAGACCAATATTTGTTGGATACTCAAATACCTATAATACATTGGTGCTTTACAAAAAAAAGGGATAATAATGATTATTATAATAACTTTAATAGGACAGCTACATGATATAATTAACAGAGCAGGCCCATTGAAAATTATTTGTGTGCAAGGCCCTATAACATTCTGTAAGTTAAAGAAACATTTTATTGAGGGAAATTGCACTTACATAATCAAATCACCTATGTGCTTAGAGTAAGCCTCTTCTTAGAAATATATGGAGGCTGTTACTTTTGACTTGCTTCAGATAATGCTAGTTGTCCCTCTTTTTTGACAGATATGTAGACCTCTATAATAAATGCAATACTTAATTACGAGAAGTGTTACACAACACTAAAACTTTCACACAATCCCTATTATTATCAAATCATTATTTTAAAAAGCCAGTATAAAGGTAGTGATGTGAAAAAAAGCACTTCTGGGTTGTTGTTTTTTTGGGTCAATCTTTTTTTAATTCTTCATGGTCCATATACTTAGGTGTGTTTGTAGCTTAAAGGGTGCCCCTCTTTCCCATCTCAGAAAGTTGGGAGGAATGCCTTTGCCTACACATAGCACATTACATGAAGTACATTAAGTGATAAAAAAAATAGAAGAATTACTGAAAGCTAACTGTCAATAAGAAGCACTGGCAGTGAATCTGTGATTTTCAAGAGCCACTAAACAGTTCTGGGTTGTAAGAAATGCAAGGGGAGACAAACATACACAGCTACACAATGGGGCATCTAGTATTTATAAAGCAGTGAATGTAACAATCAACAAACATTCACTACAGGTAAATGTAAATTTTTGGTAAATAGTACATTTACTGCTTTTAAATATACCCTAGGTCTAGTCTAATGTAAGACACAAAGAATGTAAAAGTTTATAAAAGATAGCAAATATTAACTTTGTCCAGTACCTTTTATTTTGGGCATTACGGACACTACTTTGTTCACATAAAAGAAATCAGTCATAATCTAAGAGACTCAAATCCAGCCCACCTGCTGACACAATCTTTAGATTACATCCTATTTATGCCACACTGTGTGTATATAATAATTAATCTTTTTCAATGGCATATTCCAAAGGGACTGGAGTCTTGGTTGAGGCATCTTTCATCTCCTACTATTCTTTGCATACAGAAGAAACATGGAAGAAGCCTATTCCAAACACAGACATCAAAGTAGTGTTGGACGTCATAGCTTGAACATTTAAGAGAGCCCAGAAATAATTACCTGTGTTCATGTTATACAATTTCGACCAGGACAATTACAAATTAATGCTAATTAGACTCTCTGTCTCAAAATGTTAAGTCATTAGAATAACTTAACGCACACAGTACTACAATAAAATAGATTGAAATTATTGCATGTCCCATATAATTGCTGATTTTGAGTAGATACACATGTTAAATTTAGAAGCTAAGGATAATTCACTAAGCTGTTTGATTTATTTTAACTATGTTTGCTCATTGAGCAATAAATCAGCATCATCCCCACATAGCTTTTTGCCTAGCGTTCAATGGACAGACACTAGTGAGTAGTCCAGTAGGAATTCTGCATATTAGAATCTATATTTTTAAATGTTTTTCTTTCCTTGAGGAACGACCCTTAACATATGCAGAACTTTGCAAATGTACCAGCGAGAGACTGAGAAACAACCACATATGCAAACTGTATGGTAAAATCAGCAACCAGGAAACAAAAGCAGTCAGGTATTGAAACCCTACCAGCACTGGATCCTGCTAACTCAAACCAAATGGAATAAGAAATAGCAAAAGAAGACTGCAAAAACTTGCCATGAATAAGGCATAGAAAAAAGGCAGAAACCATACTAAGAAAATACTCTTTGGATACAGCCCAAAGAACATAAAACCAACACAACATCTACACTTGCTACTATCAGTGACCTAAATGCCAAGCCAGAATCCCCAGGTATCTCATAACATGTTGACTTAGCTGGAAATGTGGATATAACAGAGAAACTGTGAATCTTCAATTTGTAAGATCACAAACTTTCAGAACCAGAAATATCAGTTCCCTCCAAAGGTTCTCACAATTCTGCCCAACCACCAAACTGGATCAAATACAGTTATTGTCACATATGGAAGATTTTTTTCAGGGGACTGAGACTCAAAGAATATTTCTACAAAAACAATCCTAAGGCAATGCAATGTGACAAGAAGCAAAAAAGCAGCAGCTTTACACATTCAGCAGGACGTAACCCTGAATTGGACACATATCAACAGAAATAGAAATGTGAATTTCACCGGCGCCAGCACCCACAACTATTCATGAAGACAGCCCAAGTACACTCATGAGGGAGCTCCCACTGGTCAGGGTAAACCGGCATATCTATAAAACACAAAACAAAGGAGCGCCTCCATAGTGTAAAACAGTTTTAATGAAGAAAAAGAACAGCTTGGACTGTACTAACAAACGACTTTTGAATTCAGGCATGTATAGTAGGATGGGTAAACGAAATTGCAGAGTTACAATTCAGAAGAATTAGTGCTGCACCAGAGCCTTCTAACTGCAAGTCTTCCACTGGTTGATGCATTTCAGAGGCCACACCACTTTCGGCAGAACCTGTGCATAGGTCCTGATAAGAGGGGTGTGTCCCCTGAAACACGTCAACCCGTGGAAGACTCTTCTGAATTGTTACTCTGCGATTTCGTTTACCTATCCTACTATACATGCCTGAATTCAAAAGTCGTTTGTAAGTACAGTCCAAGCTGTTCTTTTTCTTCATTAAAACTATTTTACACTATGGAGGCGCTCCTTTGTTTTGTGTTTTATACATATCAACAGCTTCAAACTGCAGGTTACTTCCCTGATGTCTATTCAGGAAAAGAAAATTGTGAACAAACTTTCAACACTGGTAAGAAAGGCTATGCAAGTGTTGTGCAACAATCAGGCCATCACCATGAAACCAGCAGATAAAGGGAGTGCGGCAATTGTGATGGATACACACCAAATATATACAAGAGGGCAAGAGGCAGCTTGCAGATAGTTACTACTGGATTATGATCCCACCCATGATTTTACTCAACAACTTTTACTCAATTAAAACACAACCCATCTGCATTCACCACTTTACTATTCCAGATTGTCTAGAAATTGGGAACTTTTATATGCTGCCTAAGATCCACAATCCAGGAATTAAAGGCAGACCCATTTGCTGCTAGTTTCCTGCAAGATACAATTGATTTCCTGAACAAGCTGGCAGATATGGAGGACAAATACCGTAACAGCATCATACAAAGCCAGCCCAATAGATATCACTGCATATGCTCTGACCCAGAAGACAGAAATAAACAACTGAAGAATAACTAAACCCCAAACCAAAAATGTATTGAATTGCAGTTTACTGGTCCTTAGATGTGTTGGCTGCATTCGTTTTCTTTCTTTGGGCTAAGAACATCGTCAGCAAGTAGAAACAATGCCCATTGACCTTGCCAAAAATGCAGTGTCCTTGTCATCTGTGAGCTGCACTGGATGCAAAACCAGCCAAATGCCATAAACTACTGCTAGCACTAGTCACACATGTTTTTTTTTTTCATTTTGCATATTGTTACTACAGTGACTTCCAGAAAACTCCGCTCCTGATGCATAAGAGTTATCAAAAGCTTCCCCACAAACATAAATGGCATACAGGAAATACAGAAGCATCGATGACTACACCGTTTTGTGCTTACATTGATATCAAAGCTGTATCACTGCCCCTGACAATGAAAATATGCTCACATGTGACATGATATTTTCATGGATTGCTTCATACAGACTTAATTATTCATGTAGGCTTCACTGAGTAAAACTGATCATACACTTGCCATTTCTTCTAGTTGAGCCATACAGCCTGAACAAGAGAAAACACTTGATTCCCCCATCTATGCTAAAAAGCTTAGATGGGTTAATGCCGCTACTTGGCTACTGTATTCTGACAGTGACTGGTGTGCAGTTTTTAGAATACTTAAACAGTGACTGCACCTAATTGGCTGAAGTTGCTATTGGACCAAGATTACTCTGACGTGCTCCTTGGACAAAAGTCGAAGTCGAGTCAGGATGATTTGGACAAAATTCAAGCAGTGTGTGGCCAGCTCTAGGTCATATCTACATTTATAATATAATTTACAATACAAATATGAAAGTATTACTTTAATTAGGTTTATTTGTAGTTGAGTATGTCTTTTTGGGCACAGTCTGGTTTGTTGATTGAACAAGCTCTGATGTCTAAACCCCAAATAGGAGTAATCACAGCACTTTGGTGTGGCTAATCGGACAAACAGTAGACCAAACAGTAATTGTAATTTTTTTCCATTACTGCACACAAAGCTGGTCCAGTCTTTAATGTTTAAATCCTAATGTTATTTTCTTTTTGTTGCTTTACTAAGTTTAACTGAATGTTATAGCATAAGCACACCATTACACATTTTGTATATGTAGCAATCAAACAGCAATAGCAAATGATTGCGGAACACGTTTGATTTAGAAATGCCCTAATAGATTAATGCTAGGTTAAACAAAATAAATAATTCATCGGATAATTACAAAAGAGAAAGAAGGAAGAGGAATCTAAAATCAAGAAAGAAAGGAAAACAACTTCATGCAAAACAACACATAAATCAACACTCAATGGGTATAACATTTACGGATGTAGACATTTAGAGTAATGGTAATTAATGTTCTCAACTGGTAAACTCAAGCCATTCCGGAGTAAATCCCCAGTTTTTTGCCACTGTTTCTTTTGTCTATACTTATAGCCTTCCAAACAAACAATACACTTCCAGTGCACGAAAATTAATCCAATTGAGTTTGCAAATGCATATTAATCTGTATTTGTATAAAGTGCCACAAAACATTAACTACAAGATGGTCTATATCAGTGTTTTTCAACCTTTTTTCAGTCATGGCACTCTTTAAAAGTGTGGAAAATCTTGAGGCACTCAAGTCTAAAAATGTGTAAAACATAAATGTAAAAATTTAAAAATGACTTATCCCAGATAGTGGTCTAGTATAGATTTATTATGCAAAAAACAGAAAAAAGGGATTTCCCCTTCAAATCAGCATCCACCTTTCACATCAGGAACCTCCCTTCCTATCAGAGCTCTCCTTTCACATCAGAGTCCCACCTTTCACATTAGGAGCCCCTCTTTAGATCAGAGCGTGCTCCTTTCACATCAAATTCAAAGCCCACCTTAACACCAAGAGTACCCTTCACATCATAATCCTCTTCACATTAGAAGCTCTCCCTTCACAACAGGAGCCCTCTTTCGCATCAGAGTCCCCTCTTCTATAATCAGAGATCACCTTTCATATCAGAGCCCCCCCTTTAAAATCAGAGTCCCCCTTCACTTCAGGTTCCCCCTTCAAATTGTTACTCCATGGAAAGGCATGACACTGCATGAAAATTTTAAGGCACCCCTAAGGGAGGGAGAAGGCACCCCAGAGACAAAATGTTTTCATTTATGTAGTTAAGGTGCCCACAGACATAAGATGATTGTTTCCTAATTCGGATAATTATGGCTATATCACTTGATGGCCAGTAATGGTGGAATAGTGGTTAGTAGGGTTGAATACCTTTATACAACTTGTTTTCAGAAGATAAGTGTAGGGGATATCTCCTTAACTCCTCCATTAGATTATAATTAATAGAATCAAAGTTTCAGAAAACAATCATTGTGCCCAAATAGATACCACTATGGCTGGAAACTACTGTAGATGATGCACGCTATGTGGGCCATGGGGAGCTGCGCAGTCACTGTTTAAAACTCTCCCAGCCGATACCAAAGTCTTCTGTGCATAGGCTTACAAAATCCCATTCAATTCTATGAAAAGACTCTCTATAATAATGTTCTCAATGGTAAACTCAAGCCATTCCAGATGAAATCACCAGTTATGTTTGCCACTGTCTCTTTGTTCTCCAAAGGTTACGTAACATAAAATACAAAACATAGCTATACTTTTACTCATTCAGACAAACAATACACTTCCAGCACAGGCAAATTAATCTTCTTTAGTATGCAAATACACTTCAATCAGCCTTTGAAAAAAAGTGCCACTAAACATTAATTAGAAGATGGTTTACAGTATAACGAGTTCAGTTTTCAGCCTACCACTAAAATAATGTGAAGTGAAACCCTGCCTTCTTATTACAGGTGTAAATTCTTCATTCTTCTATGAGGCAAAATGCTTTAATTTATGTAATTGAGGTACCCACAAGCATAACATGCTTGTTTGCAAATTCAAATTATTTTAGCTACATCACTTGATGGGGCTTTATGTTTTTATACCAGTAGATATCCCTAGCTAATCACAGGAGACCATCAGGTCAGTCAGGTTGAATACTTCTATACAACTGCTATTGTTTCCAGAAGATGAGTGTAGGGGTTGTCACCTTCACTGCATTATAATGAACACTTGGTTCATACAATTATTGATTCAGAAAAAAATCATTGTGCCAACATTATCATATAGTATAGCAAATCAAAAGCAACAACACTAGATACATCTCTGTTGTATGAAAGTGACCACATACAAAATGCTTTCCAGTAACCTTAGAATATAGGGGAAAATGGAACACAGCAGAAAGATTTTCACTTTGGACAGTGAGGTTGGTCTTTGAGAAAAATAGCCCTTTATGAAGGCTGTGCAGAGGTAGTAAGGATAACAAGAGATTTTTATGAGTCACTTTGAAAACTGATACAGTGGAGCAGAATCCAATGGGGCATGGTAGCTAACTACTTATAGCTCAACTCTTGCAAATTGCAAAGCCACGCTTGAGTAAAGGTGATCTGAGGGAAAACTGGTAGGCCACTGGCACTCAAGGGGGTTGTAATCTGAACGATATAATACACTAAGGAAGTCTTCAATTCAAGTGTTAAAGTACATCATGCATACAGTAATTACTTTCTAGACCAGCCATGTTATTATTCTTTTGGGATATCTATATGTAAACATTTTCCCATCCTGTTGACAAAAAGCATGATTCCAGATATCTATGTTGTTCATACACTTTGCAAAGTGAATGCTCACTCAGTTTAGTGAATACAGTGAATATTTTTAATACTGACTCATGTGCAAGGGATCATTCTCTTAACAGTTTATATTCATTTAATAATTAAACTTAATTAGTTCTTTCAACATTTAGGCCCCAAATGACAAGTGACAAGATAAGTGTCTTCAATTGAACATTTCATGTAAAAAATGTTGTATTTTCCCCCACTCTGCTGTCCTAGTGATGCCTTCTATTGCAACATGTAGCTCCCATATAAGCCCCCTTGTGATGGCAATAAAGTAAAAACAGGTAAACAGTTTAAAAACCTTAAGGTTTAATAAAATACATTTAAAAAAACCAAAAAAATGTTAAAGCCTCATACATACAGGCATGTACACACACAAACGACTGTGTTGGGTGCTTCTGCATATGATAATGATAACCTACAACACATAGGTATTGCCGCGCATGCTGGAGTCAGAGCAATATTTCTAGCGCCATCATTCACTGTTAACTGTTGATGAACTGTAAAGGCTTTTAAAGCACTGGTTATGGACAATGTTGGTATCTTTGCTATATATCTATATTCTATAGGTGTTTGTGTACACTAAAATACATTTTTAGTGTACCTTTGAGTGTATTTTATTCTGAAATACATATTTGGTTAACAGTTGTGAATATCCTGTGTCATACAAATTGCCACCATTTTCTGCTCTCAGAAAATATAAAATTATTGGGGGTTTTAAGTAACCTTCAGGCCTAAAATATGCAAAACAATGCTGCAAAAGGTTTCAAGCTGAACTCCAAGTATAAAGTATTATGCGTATTTACATTGGTCCAGCAGGGCCCAATGTACACATGCATTTGTCATACCTGAGAAGTACACGGGGATCCTGTAAAGCACTGTAGTACTCCGGAGCAATCTTTCAGGTCCTGGTACTTCAGTATGCTGAGCAGCTTCCCCTCTGCTCTGAAAACACAGCAGGTAGCTTGTTTGGCACAGTGGCCATTCTGAGAACACCGGGTATTTTCATCTATAAATACTACGTGTTCTCTCATTGAAGGAGAGGTGAATCGTGACATTATTGCCCCTCAGAGGAAGCTGCTCAAGACAAGGATCCACAAGGACCCAAAAGATGAACAGGATCCCTGTGGGCCAATCAGGTATGAATATGCATACTTACATTGGGCCAAGTGTGATCAGTGTAAGTATGCATAATAAGTTATGCCTGGAGTTCAGCTTCAAAACCAATCTCCAGGCAAACCAAAAAACCACCCTTGCAGTGGGGCTGCTCCCGCACTGTAGGTGTTTATGACTAGGGGACAGGAAAAAGCTATTCTACTTACCTAATCCCCACTCCTGCTGGCTCCCTGTGGGCTGCTAGACCAGTCCCCTCAGCCACTTCTCTTCTTCACTCTGGAAGTCTAAGGGCTGCTAATGTCATCGTGTCTAATGCAGATTCCACAGACTTGCATTCGATGTGAGGATGCTAAGGAACAGTCCGCCAGCTGGAATGGAGGGGAGAGAGGTGAGCCCTGACTGTCAGGGGACCGGGGATCAGGTAAGTAAAAGTGCTTTACTCTGATCCCTTGGCATAAATAGGGGAGCCCACTGCATGGGGTTTTCTTTTGTTTTTGTTTTTTGTTTTCCTGGGGATGGGCTCTAAATAACTCTTTTGCTGCCCATGGCATTTGGCTAATATGCCTGCATGGCAAATAGTGCTCTCAAAGACAGCAGCAAGTCACTTCAGAAATTCTACTTCTGAACATGATTTCAAAACAAAGATCCTAAACTTCATGGTCTGCGTGCAAAGGAACCTATACATAAAAAGCTCCATGAACGAATATTCCATATACGATAATATATATTGCAATCAGACACAGATAAATGTTTATTTTAGTTGATTTACATTTGTGTAAGGAAGGAAACAGACTTGACTATGCATTCTTTTTCCATGCTGATTAAAGTTTACTTGTGCAGAGAATGTTTCATGTTATATGGATCTCACAGAAGAATGCATATGGTTTTTGATCAAAGTAGATGTACCTTGACCGTGGTGGAATCAGTTGCTGCTATGTGGACATTATTCACCGTTAAACAGTTATCACTAAGCATCACAAAGCTTTGCTGACAGCATCTCTTTAGATAAGGGTTTAGTGGTGTTCACTCTACTCTCCTCTTGACATTTCTCATAATATAAACAGAGTATCAAGTTAAGGATAAGACACCAGAGCATGACTGAGTCAATTTAAGTGAGCTCAGCATTTAATATGGCCTTGTCAGGAAATCAGACCGTCCCGTATATCAGTGCTCATAAATTTTATTCTACCTTACTAAGAAACTAATTCAGGTTTTCTCTAGTAAACACTCATATGAAACTGTATACATATACAACATATATACGTATATAACATATAAACATATATAAATGTATTTGTATATTGTAATAGTTTTATTGTGTAACTTGTGTAACTATTATTAAACACAGCACATATTTACACTGACAGTAACAAAAAGAAAACAATACAGTATCTTAGAGGGTTATTCACAAAGCTGCCAAAGGCAGCCGAGTGAACAACCGACCCAAAGTGAAGTGAGCCGAACGCTGTTCAGCTGATCCTTCAGCTAGCTTTGTGAATAACCCTCTTAGTCAACATCAGGCAAGTGAATTATTGCATTTAGCTCTAAGTTCACAGACATAAAGCATATTTAACCACATAAGTACCAGCCTATATACACCCATTCATTACCAGGCCATTTTCTAACTATCAGTGCTGTGATAGTTTGACTGACAGTTACTTGGTCAAATTCGTTTAACCTCCCTGGCGGTAATCCCGAATCTGGCTCGGGGTTAATTTTCAATGCTAGGAGCGGTAAACCCCGAGCCAGACTCGGGGCTGCAGAGAAAAGTGACACTTACCTTGTCCCTGCGAGCCCGCGGCGTCCTCTGCTGTACGCAGCCCGAAAATGAAACTAAAAGCCGGCATCTGACTTCTAGTTTCGTTTTCGGGCGTCACAGCAGGCGGGAAATTCAAAAGTGAAAAGTTGCAATGTACACAGAATACACACAATACAATGTAATCTGCTATGATTACACTTATGTATCAAACTATTTCACTTAAATTTTGTCCCTAGAGGTTTGTCCAGTGCCCTGCCTGACACTTTTTCACAATTATACGAAATTATAATATAATAGCAGTTTGTATACAGATAGAGTTGTCTTTTGGTGGTATTCAATAACGACTGGGTTTTTTACTATAGAAAAGAATAAAGACCAAAAAAATATGGGAACATTTTTTTTTCCTTACTTCATGTTAAAATAAAAATGCCAGGACTATACGAGCACCACTGAAATTACCTCTTTTTGGAAGATAGACACACCAAGCTGATCTCATTTGTGGCCACAATGTTTTGGAAATTAAGAAATATGCTGGAATTAAGGGGGTTAAAACATGGGGCTTGGTAATGATGCAGTAGATAATGGCACATCAGGTCATATGAAGAGGCCTCAGGAGATGACGGGGTTTTTTGTGCATACAGTGAGAGGATGGAGATGAGAGGGTTCATGGGCAAATGTGCATAATATGGGAGATGAAGAGTTAATATACAGGTCATCTGTACTTGTACCAAGTACGGTAGTTGGTATCTGCACATCCCTATTTTATATGTTTACTTTGCTCTTGAAGGAGAATGCACGAGGTGTAGTCAGCAATTCTTGCAATCATTCTCCCAGTATACACCTCCACTAAAGTAAAGTAAGATGAGAACAATGTAGTTTGTGCTGCTGATACCCTTTATCGGCTGGCAAAGTTTATCTGTCAAAAACAGGATAATAAACGTTTTGCCTATTGATACAATTCTTGTACTGGTACCTTGTCAGTAGTGTGGACACAAAGTGTCACATCTACTAACATCACGGACAGAGATATCTACCTGGAACAGCTAAGGAGGGATATGCATAGAACAGGCATGATGCTCAGATCAAGAAAGAAATGAACATCCCCAGAAATATATACAGTACAGAGTGAAATGAAGAATTGCTTTTCACTGGTTTTCACCTACAATCTACATCTGGAAGTTTTACGAAAGCTCTAAGAAAATCAAGCCCCCTTCACCACAAGGATCAAAGACTCTGAGAAATTTTTAATAGCATATCGAGAACTACCCTAAAACATATCATTGTGAGAATGTCCCAGCCCAGTAAAGAATGGAACATTTCCCTCTATGCAGAAAAGATATTGAACCTGCGCATATCTGCCAGGATCACAGCAGGAATGCAGAATGCAGGATACATTTAGCTGCACATCCTTAATGTGGTATACCTAATACTGAGTATAAAATGCCTACAGGACTCTATTGTTGTAAAATGGGTTCAACCATGCACATCCAAGAATGAATCTACACAGATTCACTTGGATAGTGACATAATCAGATGGACAGACACATTCCGCTTTATGATTAAAAGTGCTGTCTTTCCTGTACAATCCCAGAATATCTTATTCCTGTCGAAGTTCCCTACGTAATATGCACTTCTATACATGTTTAAGGAGCCAAAAAAGTGCTGAAAGTAATGGCTTTTTTGACATTTGTAAGATATTTTTTTGGGGCTGTTGCATAAAAGATTTCTCCAATTAGGAGTTCAAAACACATCCAGTTGCTCTGTCTCTAACACTTTGCCATATGCCACGGAACTGAACAGAAGGTCAAAGCGATAGAGCACATGGGGAAAAGAATCTGTTAGTTCTTGTAGACTGTGACATTTGATAACTTTTATGGTTTTAACATACTAATAGAAGGTTGATAGGATGAGAGAGGAGCAAAGGAACATACAAAAGCATGGTTTACTTATAGTATTTACTGACCCTGTAAAGGGGCAGTCTACACCAAACAGATATCTCAGGGCTCTGTAGATACTACAGAGTTAAACTATTTAATGTTTTTGTTTTTTTTTCTCTCCGAAGTCCCTATGCTTGAATTCCCAGGTCTGAACACTTATGAGGGGGTTCCGCTTACTCTGTCGGATCATTAATTCACCTTATTACAAAGAACAGGAACACCCTAATCCTAATGATGGACAGCACAAAGCCATAATCTAGGCAGTGAGATTTAGTGGATTTAGCCCAACAGATAAAAGATACCAGTTGAACGGACCCCACTAATATCATTTTTCATGGATTGGCACTTTTATTAAATAGTTTCTTTTCAATGCATATCGTGCAGTCACATGCAAACTGCACTCATAAAAAGTAACAATAAAAAATATTGTAGAGATATTGAAAGTGATATTGAAAGAAATATACACTCAGCAAAAAACATTGTGATGTCTTCCATCAAACATCACTAATGATAAATCATTAATGAATGTGGTCACAAGAGAACAGAGGTCCCTTTTTTCCGAAGCCTTATTGTTCTCTGTTGACCGTCTCACAACCAAACTGTATCCAAATAGTTACTCTCCTAATTTATCTTCTGTGCTCCACTACCCTAAAAATGTTCATAACAGAAAGCAATTTTCTGCTCAGGGTAATGTTCATAAAATCAGCAGACCAGTGGTCCTCAGTCTACTGCCACTGACCACCAACCAACTACACCAGTGGAAACATGATTATGTATTTATTAGCTAAAATACTCACTATCGTACCATGTTATACCATGAGGCTTTTCTGCCCCCATTCCCCAGAATTTTTAATATGCCTGTCTACATAAAGATAATAAAAAAAAACTCAAAGAGCAGAACAACTAGGAGCCACAGTAGTAGCTTCAGGGAAGTTATCACTTTGGACAAATCTGAGAAATTCCAAGTTGTAACTGGAGTGATGTGACCTGAACCTCATCTAATACTCTAAGGCCCATGGGGCTCTACAAGTTACAATCACATACTATCAACAAATTAGATCAAATAAACACATAGCTCAGTTATCTGACCTCATGCAAGAATGGAATATAGTAATGTAACACACTTATTATATATGTAAGTTCTACTAGGTCAAAGAGCTTCCTGACCCCATAAAAAGAAAACAACCAACCTTAAAAAAGTTTCATTATTGTTTACACTATATTTGAAAAGGGATAATCTGTGTAAATACTACTGATAAGGGTATTTGAACAGCAACTAAGAAAACACTCATAAATATGAAAAAAATATTTTCACTTCCAAAGAAAAAAACACATTGAGAGGACAGAATCGGAAAACAGATGTACATGGCAACTAGGGATGCAGCGATACAGATACTAGTATTGGTGACGATGCTGAGTATTTGGGCGAGTACTCCGATGCCCAGCCCAATACTTGAGCTTCCGGTATCAGGCTGATTGGCCAGGAAGCCTTCCCCATGCTCCCTCGTCACAAGGGAGCATGGAGTGGGCCAATCAAAAAGCTGGGCACCATGTCATTACACGCCCCCCGGCTTTCTGATTGGCCAGAAACCTGGCTTCATGCTCCCTTATCACCTGGTGACGACGGAGCATGGAGCCGGCTTCCAAGCCAATCAGGAAGCCGGCCGCTGTGTAGTGACGCGTTGCCCAGCTTCCTGGAAGCAGGGTGGTTTACACGCCGCCCTGTTTCCTGGCTAATCGGGAAGCCAGGTGGCAAGTCATTACAGGCCGACCTGGCTTCCTTAATGGGACTTCCGGCATCGGGAAAAAAATATCGGTACTCGATACCGAAAAACCGGTATCGGTGCATCCCTAATGGAAACCAATGAGCTTCTCTTTTTCATTTCCAAAGCTCAACTGAACAGACTGAAGACAGAACCCAATTGGTTACTATGGGCAACTGCTCCAGATTTTGTCTGCTCCAGTTTTGAAAAATTCCCCCCATTGAAATGGGTTAAAACAGTCTTATATTCAACTATTATATCTGCTTTACCTCCTAAATAACAGAAAACTTAATAAGCTCCAACATATGTTTGATGTGAGTAATGTTGGCGGAATTAATTTTTTAACACATCAGGCTCTCACCATGGACACTCCACTGACTGGAGGGTCCATGCTGTAATCTTCTATTGCATTTTGTTACAAGCAGTGCACAGTAGTAGGTCCCAAGTTTTCCACTGGAATGAAATACCAAACCCCTGCCTGCATTCTGCTACTGTATATTTATCTGTATTCACTCTAAATGGCTTTGAATAATAAATATTCATACATTATGGTGTGAATGATGATAAAGTATAGTAGGTACATGTATTTGAAAAGTCTGAAATATAACTTATAAATATTTCAGATTTATCACTTGCAGCTGACAGATAGTGCACTCAAGGCAGTTTGCTACACGGCAGTTTGTTCATGTTGTGTCACTTTGCTATTTTGTGGTGAAAGCCTGTAATTTAATCAGCTTTATGCACAACACATACGCAGCTAAATGTGTCAGTGAAGGGAAAGATATTCTTCTAAAGGTGCCCATACACTCTACAACCCTCGCAAGACTTTTGTCTTGCGAGGGTTGTAAAGTACTTTAAAAAACGTACGATCTGCCCTTCTTGGATCCCGCTGAAGGGCGGGCTTCCGATGACCGCAATGCCGTACGGCAGTGTGCGCTTGTGCACACCGGCCCGTCAGGCTTTTATCTTACGAACATGCTACACACCCGCCGAAAATCGTACGATTCTCGGCGGGTTTTCGGACATGTTCCTAAGATAAAAGTCGTGCGACCGTACAGTAGCAGAGGTCGCACGATTCCCACACACCTTACGATAATCGTACCATCGCGGGATTTCCCACGATTATCGTAAGGTGTGTGGGCAATTAGCTAGAGACACACTTGAGAGTGAAATGCTTGACTGATAACATGTGTAATCTCAATCATTTATAGGGCCAAAACCAAGAAACCAGAAGATGGACATTTGTTCAAAGCATCTTAAACATGGAATAACAGGATCCTATGAGTCACAAGGTAACCTTCATTTTATAAGTCACACTCTAACCTACATTCTCTAACTATTTCAACCAGCAACATTTTTGTCAGAGATCAGAGGCTCTGGACATTCCTAGCTGTAATAAGGCCTGGTTCACACCTGAACGTTTTGTAGCGTGTTCAACGCTCGACAAACGCTTAAACATCTAAATCCCATTGTATTCAATGGGTCTGGTTCACACCTTGCCGTATTTCCGCCCGTCCGAACGCGATACAAAACGGCCTACTCCCAAAGAAGTACATGTACTTCTTTGGGGCGTTTTGGTCTCGCGTTTCCATTGGGATACAGCCAAGTAGCCCACGGAAGCGCGCATATTCAATACGCCTAGGTGTGAACCCAGCCTAACGCTCATCTCACCGATGACTACCATAGTTAAGCAAGACTCAATGGTGAAAATCATATATTCATATTTAGTTGGGTATTCTGCCTGTGTTGGTGCACATGGGCCCAAAAAGACATTAGGGTCCATTTAGAGGCATGGAGGTAGTCAGGATGAGGCTAATAAGGAGGCTTAAAAAAGGACTGTAGGCACACTGGTAAGTTCATATTTAAATAGATATATATAGAATTGTTTTACCTGCCAAATAATTGTAAGTGTGTGTGATTCACATGAATAACTCCTGATAAACTGTACAGTCAGACAGGAGTCACCATTATTTACAGCACTGCCTTTGAAGCTGGCAGTGTTACCTGTCGGCTCACTGCTCAGCCAATCGTAATACAGTAAACTCCTTGTTATCCGACATTCATGGGGATTGGTAGATTCCGGATAAATCTAGTTTCTGGTTGATTGCGAGTTACTATTAAAAATAGATCTAACTAATGTCATACCCCATACTATACCATATCATAACATAAACACTGTATTGACTTCATATTAATATTGAAATGCAGTAATCAAAAGCAAATAAAGACAAATAGACACACGACCATTTTCAGGATAATACACACCGCAGATCAGCAGAACAGTGAGGAGTACACAGGGGATATGTTTTTCTGGTTAGATGAGAGTTCTGGTTAGTTGAATACCAGATAACGGAGAGTTTATTGTAATCGCACAACTAATTTGCTGTATAATAAGAAGATCGGTGACCCAGGATGCTTCACTGCTAAATAGGAAATAGTTACTTTAAAGCAGAGCTAAAGGCAAAACTTCTATTAAACCTTGCAGGGGGGCTACCTCCGCACAGCAAGAGTTAACTGCTTGTTTTCGTCTAGGTGTTAAATAAAAATTCATTTCACCTGAACCTCGGAGCAGGCTTGTTCTTAAACCAGTCCTTCCAGCCTCTCTCCCCCTCCTCTGCAGCGGTCTAAGGTCCCGTAAAGAACGTGAGGACACTGAGGCACATTACAATGCTGCAGTGCAGGAGGAGAGAGGCTTAAGAGACCAGAGAAGTAGGGAGCCGGCTCAGCGGTTAAGGCAAGTATAACTTTTTTTTTAGCACCTAGACAAAAACAAGCAGTTAACCCTTACAGTGTGGGGATAGGCCCACTGTAAGGGTTAATATAAGTTTTGCCTGGAGTTCTTCTTTAAGTTTTTTAACTGCCTGTATATGTGGCAGAGGTGTGTGAGCTACAACAATCGTTAAACCGAACTGTCTTTTTTGTAATTCAAACAGTGAGAATAGATATTTTTCAGCTCTGTGTTTGCCTGATGTTCAGCTTTACCTGTCTAAGGCCCCATTCACACCAGGGTGGCAGCATTTCAGTGCGGTTTCCGCATGATTTTAGACAGGGTGTTTTTAATCGCGTTTCAGCACTAAAACGCAATTAAAAGCGCCCAAAAACCCGCTGATCAGCGCGTTTCTATAAACATTTCTATGGAAAATGCGCTGATCAGCGTGACGCATTTTGGGCGGCAGGCGTTTCGGATTGCGCAGATCAGCGCGCTTGCATGAGCGGCCCCCGTAGGAATGTATGGGATTGTTCGCCCTGGTGTGAACGGGGTCTAAGAACTGTGCCATGTAATTGAGCACCAGTAGAGGTACAGGAGTTGTAGCTTGTGATTCTGTTGATTCCATTGAGGGTGCAGCTGTTGCCACAGGAGACAAAGCAAAATGGGCAGCTGCAGTTGTAGGTACAACAAATTGTAACTGCCCTGTGATTTCTGGATGAAGACGTTTTTTCAAGTGATTCCATGGCTAGATGGCACTGCACATACTGTATGTGGAGCAATTATGAGCCTCAAAGATGCTGTTACTAAACATTACTAGAATCAGATTTGTTGTTTTCCCCTTATATATTATTTAGGTCTAAACTATTATTATTTTACTAATAAGTGGTTGGCATTTTCATTTATGCATCTTCCCATGAAATAATAGTATGACCAGTTTCCGGTTACCTCAAATTACTGTTTACTATTCTACCAGTCCACTCTGCCCTTAATTCTGAATATATTATCTTATATTCCTTCAGCCTTTTTTTGCTGTCTGGAAGAGTGCCGGCATTTCACCGTACTTGAACATGGATGCAACAGTAGCTACTAGTCAGCCATGAATAATTACATATATACTTTCAGAAAATACTATTGTTAAAAATAATGAAATCCTGATAAGATTGTCAGGGCTATTCACAAAAGGGTGAAGAGTTTGGAGAAGACAGGAGAAGTGAACAATTCTCCAATTCAGCTCACTTTCCAGTTCAGCTATGTTGTCTTAGATTGTTCACTTCTCCTGCCTTCTCCAAACCCTTCACCCGTTTGTGAATAGCCCTGTAAATACCTTTAAAGTGGTCAAATTTATTATAATGGAGATTCCACATTCCACAAATGTGCCACCATATCTTAGGACACTATAGCCTTGTACACTGATGTTCTGGGTTTTAGTACTAAATGGGCCTAATCTGAATGGAGTATATTTTCCTCCATGTCATGTGCGTTTCTTACCCCAAACTCCAAGAACACATTGGCAGGTTAATCAGCTTCTGACTAAATTAAAGGAGAACTATGGGGTTATGGGGTGAGTGTTTTTCCCCCATAGTTCTCCTTACGGTAACGGGATTACACAAACTAGCGTCCTCCCGTTACCCTAAGCTCAGTATACCGCGAGCTACAGCTCGCGGTATACTGAGACGCAGCAGCCGGAGCGGCTCCCGACCTGGACGTCAGGATCCGCCCAGCTGCGTGAGTGAAAGCTGGCTCTGCCAATCTAGAGGCAGAGCCAGCTGTACCTGCCTCCTCCCCTGTCCATTCTGCCAGTCAGCGCTGGCAGATTGGAGCGGGAAGAGGGGAATCCAGCCCCTCCCCCTGTCAGGGCAGTGAGCCGTGACAGGATCGAGAGGTGAGCGAACCCGGTATGTGTTCGCTCACCTCCCGATCTACTGAGCCAACATGTGACAGTCTCATTGTTAGAACTATGAGGTGATCGGAAATCACTCATCTCATAGTTCTCCTTTAACCACAGTGTTTGCAGCTATATGACTGTTGTAGGGACCTTAGATTGTATATTAAAACTCTTTGGGGCAAGAGACTGATATGGTTGGCTGAATCTCTTTGTTGAACCACTGCAGAACATGAAGGTACAAGTAATGAGAAAACAGTTTTTGCCATGGGAAATATAAAGTACAACAAATAGCTGTGCCTTCAGCCAGACAGAAAAGAGATAGATAATACATCACAAAGTATAAGCTGGAGGTGCTACATGTTGCTTCACCATATTTTTTCATGAGAAATGACATTTTCAACAGGGTTGTCTATTCATAAGCTTGCTCAGTGCAATTTCATCATTCATTTTGGCCATATTTCAACTAAGGTAAAAACATTACGACAAAACCTATTTTGAAGATAACTGTGCACTGAAAATGCTTTCAGTCATTTATGCTACCATAAACCTGGGTTAATGTGTGCTTCAGTTATATATTTTCATGTTAATTGCTAGCATGCTAAGCAATAGGTATGCATAATATTTACAGGAAATTGTCATCTCTTGCATAGATTTTGCCCATTTTTCTCCAAGAAGGAAGACTTGCACTATCTTTGTTCAGGCATCATTCACAGTCACTATCTGCTTCCTAGACTAACACGCAGGTCCAGAGATGATGTGTGTGTTCATTTCAATACTAAACAGATAAGTGCACTTTAACATAGGGCACACTTATCCTTCCTGCCTAGACCCCATAACTCTCCCCACCCCTCTGACCTAAAGTAACCCACCGTTTCCCGTGATGCAAACATACTTGAATCTCAGAGCTGTGGCCTTCTCCAGTCTTGACATCCAAAATCGTCTTGTCTATGACCCCCCTCAGCACAGTGTATCTCCACAGCCTTCAATGGGACTGTCTCCTGAGCATCTCTATCCTCAGGTGATCAGGAGATGGTCCTATAGAAGTCTACTGGCACTGACTGTGAAGGCACAGCCAGTGACACAATGATTTTGCTCATGGGAGTTTTTCTTTATTATTATATTGTTACTGCATATTGTGACTTGAATGGAATTTATTCATGCAGACTTGTTAAAGAGGAACTCCAGGGATGTAAAAAGTTAACCCTTGCAGTAGGGCTAACCCCCCACCACCACCACCACGCACGCACGCACGCACGCACGCACGCACACACACACACTGTGATGGTTAACTGCTCGTTTTTCTCTAGGGGCTCAAATAAAAAATATATACTCAACCGATCCTTGATCCCGTCTGGCTGCTATAGCCCCTTCTCCCCCAGGCTCCAGCAGTCTTAGCCCCACTGACATCATCACGTCTAATATAGTCCATTCACCTGTATTAGACATGAGCAGGCCGAGGAACACACAACATGCGGACAGAAGGGGGAGAGAGGTGAGCACTCACCACCGCAGGACCGAGGATCAGGTAAGTATATCTTCTGAATGTTGGCCCCTAGAAAAAAAGGAGCAGTTAACCCTTGCCGTGTGAGGTTAGCCCCACTGCAAGGGTTAACTTTGTATATACCTGGACTTCTTTAATTTTATAATAGGGCCACTTTAATCTATTTATTTTCAAGGACAGTTGGAGGAAGGACGTTACTCACGATGATGTCATTTTTTAATTTTTAACCAATCTTTCTACTTTTTAACCATTTCTTTCACTTCACTTTGATGCTAGTGCACATATTTCCATTTCAAACATTGGAGAAATAAATTATGAGAAAAATAAGGCAGTGTGGAAAAAAAATAGAAGCAATTAATTTGTGGCGCTCGACAAACAGATCCCTGTAACTGTACAATGAAACCCGCAATAACATACTGTGATCAATCAAATATAGTATCTATACTGCAGAAAGATTGTGCAATTAGAAAAGAGATTGCTGCAGGGAGCACCAAGCGCCGGAAAAAGGTCTCTAAGTAATGATAAGTAAATATATCCTATTAGAAGACTTTTATATCTTACCTGGAGAAAGCAGTGCCCCAAAGCTGAATGTTCTGGCAAAGTTACATTGTAGAACTGTTGTAAGAAGACTGGTTCATTGTCATTGGTATCCTCAACCATTATGGTCACATGGCAGCTAGATGATAGTGGAGGGTTACCCTGGTCAGTAGCCACAACCACCAGGTTTATCACAGTCTCTGTTTCATAATCCAATGCCATTGAAATGCTCAGAACCCCTGTATATGGGTCTAGTATAAAAGCAGAAGAAGAAGCACTGCTCAGAAGAGTGTAAATTATGTCAGCATTTGGGCCATCCTCATCTAAGTCCTGTGCATTAATATTGAGGACAGCAGTACCAGGAGAAGCAGATTCTGAAACTGTCACTTGGAATCCATTAGACTGCTTAAAAACTGGTGGTTGATCATTTAAGTCAGTAATGCTAAAAAGTAATATTTTTAGAGTCTGTAATGGAGGGGAGCCTGAATCACTAGCAAGCAAGCGCAGTTCATATAGATCTTTTTGTTCGCGATCAAGAAGAGCGTCAACACACAGGAAATATACTTGTGGTCCAACAGGATGAAGAGAAAAGGCACCATCAGCACCTTCCAAAGTCAGTGACACATGCTGAGGTGCTCCAGTACCCCATGGATTAAAATTATGTTTTTCTTCAGCAACATTCAAAGGATTTTTGCTTTGCGGTATATTTACTACTGGTGGTCTTTTTGCTTGTGAATGTCCTACCACACCAACATTTTCTCTACTATCTTGAAATCTGCCTGCATGACTTCCACTCCCCTTATCATCACTGGTTTCCCAAGGCTCTTCCTCAAATTCTAAATCAGGGTCAGAAACAGAAATTCTTGCTAAGTACTCTCCTATTCGTGCTCCTTCTGATACTTCCGGTTGCCCACTCTCAGTAAGTAGGGTGACCTGTATGCTGGGTTTGTTATCATTAACATCAAGGACTTTTACCATGACAAGAACACTAGAAACTTCAGGTTGGGATCCACCATCTTTAGCTTGGACTACCAGCTGATGAACATTTTTTTGTTCTCTATCCAGGGGGCGACTGACCCTAACAATTCCAGTACTTTCTTCAACACTGAAATATTCCTCACCAGACCACAAGCTATAACTAACTTCCCCATTGCTACTTATATCAGGGTCAGCTGCATGAACAGTGCAAATTGAAGAGCCTGCAGGGGCATTTTCCCACACCCAACCCTTATATTCAGACTGATCAAAGGTTGGCGGGTTATCATTTGCATCCAACACAGTTATGTCTACAAAAAGCCTTCCTGTTCTACGTGGATAACCACCATCAAAAGCTTCAACTTCTAGCTGATACCTATCCAGCTCTTCTCTGTCAAGCCAATGCACTAATACTAGATCTAGCGGGTGGAGGCGAGAATCAGTAGATGACCCTTCTACCTCTACTTCTTCCTGTGAATCAGAATTGTCAGCATTTCCCCTTGTATCAGGATATACTTCATACATATAACCCTCAGGATTTGTATCATACCCCAGGACAGGTGATTTCAAATGTTCACTAAATACCTCTTCCCCATTAAACCCAGCCTCGGCATGCTCAATATTTGACTCCCTCTGCTGTCCTCTTTCTGAATATGAGCCCCTCTTTTCTTCTTTACTAGACAGATCTCCGCCTCCTATCCATGACCCCTCACTGTCTAACCCTAATCCCTTACTGGCTGTCCTAAACTCTGCTGTATCCAGGTCTAATTTGTCCTGTTCCTGGCTAGAATTATGTTTTTGATTCCAAACCTGAAGAGTTGCTTTTGGTCTACTAAAACTCTCTCCCCCCCTTACCTGTTCAGCTACCTGACCCCAATCCTTCCCAGCAGCCCCAACACTAGACTTGCTATCCCCATACCTGATGATAAAAGCAGCTTCCTGGCTGCCTCTGAGTAGAGAGTAACCTCTTAATCCAAATTCTCCCTTATCAGGATCCCATGCTGCAGGTAATCTGAACGTAGTCCCAGGGGGAGTCAGCTCAGATACTTGTAAATGAAGTGACTGTACAGGAAAGGTGGGAGAGTGATCATTGACATCACGTACTCTGATCTCTACCTGCACCACCTCCCCCAGCAATGTGGCAGCCACAAAACTGTAGCGTTGTCTTCTCTCTCGGTCCAGGATTCGCAGGGTCCTTACAATGCCAGTGTCTGTGTCTATGTGAAAGTCCCTGAGCACCGGTGACTCGCCACTTTCCTCTGATAAGAAGAAGCCTTCACCTGGGCTCCCCTCCGGCAATCCTGCGCGGATGTCTCCTACCAGGGTACCAGGGGGCAGCCCCTCATCCACTGCCAGGCTGAGATTGTACACCTGAGCTCTGCAGCAGCAGTCCATACTCAGCAACATCAGCACCAGCAGAGAGTGCAGAGACAAAATGTGCCGACAGCAACCCATCATCACTCTGTCACCTCTGCTGCACTTCACTCTATTCCTCATAGCCATCCTCTGCTGCTACAACTGCACCAGTACATCCAACACCTTCAAGAGTTCTCCTCTGCCATGCACATACATAGATGCCCTCCTGTGCCAGTCTTTGTCAAGCTCCTTCTTTTCTCTTAAATATCCAGACGATGTCTAGGTCTTCTCTTGTCTGCAGTTCATATTTAAATTCAAGGACTGTTTCTTTTAAGGTCCAGATGACCTGGCACAGACTGCTAGTTTGATGCAGAAAAAAAAGAACTCCCTCCTTCCTTGAAACAAATGCTGTATCCTGTCTCTCGTATTGTCCTATGAGCAGGAAAAAAAATCTTTAGTATTTCCATTCACATCTGGTTTTCTTCTGCTGGAATTCTGTTCTTTCCCATCGAATCAGGTGCATGCTCTGTATTATTGGAGTGCAATTTTTTTTTTCTTCTGGATTAGGAAAATAATATGATCCTCTGGAGCAAAAGATAAGAGAAAGAAGCAGAAAAAAAGTTGATGGGAATAACAAGTGTGTGTGGCAGTAGTAGCAGCAGCAGCAGCAGCAGCAGCCCCTGTCCCCGCAGTGTCTCCTCCTCCCTGCTCAGACAATCTGTGCCTCTCTCTCTCTGATCTGCTTGTCTAGAGCTGAGCTGCTCCTGAGCACGTGATCCTCAGGCAAGGGCAAAGCCTGCTCGTTGCATTGCACTGCAGCAAGCATCTGCTCTACTATCAGCACTACCCCAGCCCTGACTGCACACACACCAGCCTTTCCCTGCATGAACTTCCACAGAACTTCAGCAATCCCACACTAAATAGCATGTACACTACTTTGTGTCTTCTAGAAAAGCCACTCAGCAGAGGAATCACTTTGATCTGTAAGGGGGATGCAGTGTCTAAACATTGTATATTTATTTTGGCAACTTTGTATACAGTTTGTACTTGCTGTTATGTTTTATTTCAATGTAACCATTGTGCTTTACAACAACATAAAAGTTTATTATAGGATGAACCCTTTCTTGCTGGCACATCATTTCTCGGTATAGTAACCACAAGTTAGAAGAAATGTATAAAACAATGTCAGTCGAGTCTCCATTTGTAATCTTAAAGTGACACTAAGTCCCCGTTCACACCAGGGCGTTTGTAGCTTGTATTTTTCAGCACGGAAAAGCTCTGTAGAAGCCTGTAAAGGTGCCCATACGCCTTGCGATTATCGTACGATTTTTGTATGCGATCGCGTTTTCGGATGATAATCGCAAAGTTGATGGTGAGTCTACAACCAAAGATACTGTACAATCGTAGGACGTTCGTCTTTCCAGCATGCTAGAAAACTTCAGTCGATCGTACGATTTTCGGCGGGTTAGTGGCGTGGTTGTACAATGAAATTTGTACGATCGAAACAGCCAATCATCTAATTAGTGGTGGAGACAAACGATAATTGCAGGTCTGTGCATGATGGGTTGGTTGTGCGAAAATTTAATGAGGTTACAGCCATCTTAAAACAAAATTGTACGATAGTTGTAAGGTGTATGGGCACCTTAAGTATGCGCCTCTTTTTAGGGAGATCAACGCGATGTGACCCTTTTTCCTGTTCCTATCTGCCCAAAAAAGAAGCTTGTGTACCTTTTTTCAGCGACCGGCTTTTTACTCAGCGCGACGGTGTGCTGAGACTTGAACGTGGACTATAGAAATTAATAGGATTTCTTGTGCGGAGCTTTTCCGTGCTGAAAAATACAAGCTACAAACGCCCTGGTGTGAACGTGGGACTTAACTCAGGAGTTAAGATAATTGAATGCATTTTTAAGATTTAACTATTAACAAAAGTGTACCTTATTTGTGCATCACTCAGCTGTGACACTAAACTTAGAAGTTAAATCTTACAAATCCATTCCAGTACCTTAACTAGTTCTGTGCTGGGTCCCATATTGTTCAACTTATTTATTAATGACATCGGGAGGGTGTTAACAGCGATATTTCCGTGTTTGCAGATGACACCAAAATAGGGAGGGTAATAGACACGGACTTAGACATTATAACATTACAGGAGGACCTGGATAAAATAGGGGAGTGGGCATTAATGTGGCAGATGAGGTTTAATGTCGATAAATGCAAAGTAATGCACTTTGGAATTAAAAATAAACAAATGGGTTATACAATTATGGGTATGCCGCTGGGGAAGTCAGAAATGGAGAAGGATTTGGGGGTCATTGTAGACCACAAACTGAAAGGTAGTTTGCAGTGCCAGGCTGCTGTAAACAAAGCTAGCAGGGTCTTGTCCTGTATTAAAAAGGGGATGTATTGCAGGGACAAGTCTATAATTTTGCCACTTTATAGATCATTGGTTCGACCTCATCTGGAGTACGCGGTCCAGTTCTGGTCACCAGTACTAAGAAAAGATGTACTTGAGTTGGAAAAAGTCCAGCGGAGGGCAACCAAACTAATTAGGGGTATGGAGGACCAGAGCTACGAGACAAGGCTACTAAATTTAAACATGTTCACATTAGAGGTGAGGAGATTAAGGGGGGATATGATTTCCATGTACAAAATGTTCAATGGTGGTAGCAACATTAGCGATAAACTGTTTAAAATTAACTCCGTTACAAAAACTAGAGGCCATCACCTAAAATTGGTGGAAAAAAAATTCCAGCACAAGGGGCGAAGGGGGTTCTTCACAGTAAGATCAGTTAGGGTCTGGAACTCACTGCCACAGGCGGTGATTTCAGCAAATAATGTGGAATTGTTCAAGAAACTTTTGGACGATTTCTTAAGGGACCGTAATATACAGGGGTACAGGTAATATACAGGGGTACAGGTACTCCTAGAATGAGATCCTAATAGGTTGGACTTGATGGACTAATGTCTTTATTCAACCTCAAATACTATGTAACTATTAAGAAAAATGCATCACTCAGCTGTAGATCCTCCAATCATAACTGAATTCATACTGAAACTGTCCTTCCTTCTGGACGGTGACTACTTTTGTTCTCCATGGTCCCTGTGTGTGTTGTAAGTTCACTCTCATGATGCACTGCAATCTCAATACAAATCAGTAAACTGAACGTGAGATTGTAGACCATCATGGGAGTGGGCTTGGAGCGGTGGCTACTTTACAACACACAGTAGGACCATGGGGAACAAAAGTAGCCACGCTAATGTCACCTAGGGACCCCAAAGAAGCAGATGAAGCAGAGATCTGACTCGCCAGCTTCTTTTCTAGCTACAGCAGCCGGAGGAAATGACAGACTGAAAATCACTTCCACATTAAGTGATCGGAGGGGCCACTGGAAGTGTACTGATCTCCCTCCAATCCCACCACAGAGACCTGTCATGGTCCCAGGCCTGCACAGGGGACAGCAGAGCCCTAGATAGTCGGCAGTGGTAGTGAAGGGGAGGGGGTCCGCACTCTCCCACGCACTATACAAGTGATGTAGCAGTCGTCGCCGGCTGTTTGAAGGGGGTGCGTGAGCCATTTGTTAAAGGTGGCCTGCTGGGAAGAGCGAGATGTCCATCCATTTGTACATAACAGGAGGACAGCAAGGAGATAAATACTGTCCATGTCTTTCCTATAGACATTGCTTACTGAGCCAAGACCCACAATTTGGAGGTTCAGCACTTAGTTTGATAGTAGTCCCTGCCCCCTCCCTTCATTGCAGAAGTAAAGTTTCCCATTGCTTTAAAGTAGCCAGTACCCAGCATATGAACATTAACCCCTATGTGCAGTCCTCATCCTACATGCATTAACCCCCAAGCACCTAGTTCTCAGGTCAGTTGCTTGGCATTTGTGTGTAAACTCATCAGCAACAGGTCCCCGTCACATGTGTAATAGTCCTTCAGTACCTAGCACATGTGTGGTAACTCCTCAGCTCCCAGTCTCCAGTGCATATACAACAATCTCCCACTTTTATTCCAAGCACAATGCCCAATATTAGCCTTATCTCCCCTGACCCTGACCCTGACTCAATAGTCATTTCAGCTCCACTGCCCCAATTCCAAATTAAATATTCCTTGTCAACAAAGCCCTGTCCCTTGTTCCCAGTGCCTACATTTCTGGAAGGCTTACATGACCTCAGTCTTTTCTGCCTCTTACCGTGTGACTGGGATGTCATGGATGAATACAGAGTTGGCTGAAAGTCTAGGAGAAACATGCTCCAAACATAAATACAACTTAGATACTTAAGCAGGGTCCGCCCATGTCTAGCATTAAAATATAGTAAATACAATATCCAATCCTGCACATACAGCCATCTGTCATATTTTTTTTCACTTTTCTCATGCACACACTGCCCGCTGTCACTCCTCTCATGCACACATTGCCCAGTGTCACTCCTCTCCTGCACACACTGCCCGCTGTCACTCCTCTTTTGCACACACTGCCTGATAACACTCTTCTCCTGCACACACTGCCCACTGTCACTCCTCTTATGCACACACTGCCCGCTAACACTCCTCTCCTGCACACATTGCCCGCTGTCACTCCTCTCCTGAACACACTGCCTGCTGTCACTCCTCTTATGCACACACTGCCCACTGTCATTCCTCTTATGCACACACTGCCCGCTAACACTCCTCTCCTGCACACATTGCCCGCTAACACTCCTCTCCTGCACACATTGCCCGCTAACACTCCTCTCCTGCACACATTGCCCGCTAACACTGCTCTCCTGCTCACACTGCCCACTGTCACTCCCCTCCTGTACACACTGCCCACTGTCATTCCTCTTATGCACACACTGCCCGCTAACACTCCTCTCCTGCACACACTGCCCGCTAACACTCCTCTTATGCACACACTGCCCACTGTCACTCCCCTCCTGCACACACTGCCCGCTGTCACTCCTCTCATGCACACACTGCCCTCTGTCATACTTTTTTCACTCCTTTTTTGCACACACTGCCCGCTGTCACTCCTCTCCTTAACACACTGTCCACTGTCACTCCTCTCCTGCACACACTGCCCACTGCCACTTTTCTCCTGCACACACTGCCCACTGTCACTTCTCTTCTGCTCACACTACCTGCTGTCATACTTTTTTCACTCCTCTTTTGCACACAGTGCCCAATATCACTCCCCTCCTGCACAAACTACTCGTGTCACTCCTCTCCTGAACACACTGCACACTGTCACTCCTCTCCTGCACACACTGCCTTCTGTCACTACTCTCCTGCACACACTGTCTTCTGTCACTACTCCCCTGAACACACTGCCCGCTGTGACTCCTGTCCTGCACACACTGCCCACTGTCACTCCTCCCCTGAACACACTGCCCGCTGTTACTCCTCTCCTGCACACACTGCCCGCTGTAACTCCTTTTCTTGCACACATTGCCTACTGTCATACTTTCTGCCATTCTCTCCTGCACACACTGGTCATTGTCACTCCTCTCCTGCAGACACCGGTCACTGTCACTCCCCTCCTGCACACACTGCCCGCTGTCACTCTTCTCCTGCACACACAATGCTCTCTGTCACTCCTCTCCTGTACATGCTGCCCAATGTCATACAGTCATGGACAAAAATATTGCCACCCCCTGCATTTCTGTCAGATAATGCACCACTTTGCGCAGAAAATTGTTGCAATGACAAAGCGATTGATTTCAGTTATTTGTTTCCAAAGGGCTGTGCTACCAAATAATAATTATATTAATTGAGGGTGCCGATAATTTTGTCCAGTCCATTTTTGGACTTTTGCGTGGAATGTGTCAGATTTGGCTTTTTTTTCTCCACTTTTTTGTGTCATACCAATATACAAACAAAAGAAATGGACATGTGATTGCCTAAACATTTCTAATTGTAACAATGTTCTGTGCAAAGTGGTGCATTATCTGACAAAAATGCAGGAGTGCCAATATTTTTGGCCATGACTGTGGGATTTATTCACAAATGAGCCGAAGGATCCAACCGTAGCTTCAGCTGATCCTTAGACTCACTTAGGCCGCCGGAGCCCTTCGGTTTAGTCGAACCGAAGGGCTGCTGTACACGCTATTCACTATAGACCCTACGAAGGCTGCTGTGTTTAGATAAGTTTAGATAACATAGATGCATAGTTTCAATCACACTGGCAGGTTCCACTCATATTTTGCACTGAGGTCTAGCAAATCTAAATTGCCCATGTGATTGCCCACTGCACATTCAATTAGACATAATAAATGCCGGATGCTGGGTATTTGGGAGTAGGGAAAAAGAGCAAAACTATGCAACAAAACAACAATCAGTGTTCCTTATTGTTCCTAAGGGACAGAATACTTCGCTACTCTTTACAACCTGTTATAAACTAAAAACCCAGGACCAGCTTTGTAATCTACTATACAGACTTTTTTTCCCTCCAACGTAGTTATAACTTCGTATTAATTTTGCTGTTAAGGTAAACTGCCGTGCCTCACGCATTGTAAACTCATCCAGTACTACTGGGAACATTAGGCCATTACCCTGCTACAAATGTGCGAATTAGATTTGTCAAATGGAAAACTGAGCTGAAGAGTGTGAGAAAAACAGGATTTTGAATGTTAAAAATATAATTTTTACATAAATAGCAGCTGCAGCTTTCCAATACATTATGCTTCATTTACTTGAAATATTTGATTGTGTGTAGGCAACACTGCGGTTTTGAAGGATACATGTCTTGTAGCTTAAAACAAACATTTGTGGGAATATGGTATATGCAACCAAGTTTATATCTGCAAAGCTGCATTTATAAAGGAAACACAATAGTCATGTTTATCCTGTTCAGCAGTACTTTGTGCAGACAGCAAGAGCCAGGATCAACTCTTGCAGTAGCACTACTGACACTTCCTCCCTAGTATGGCTCCGTGCTCTCTTGCCTAAGCCAATTACGATAACTTTCAAAAGTATGCAAAATCTTGAGTCTAAAATGTAAGAAATGTAAATGTAAGATACGGCAAGTGGTTCTCCTCTAAGGGCCCGTTCACACCATCCAGTGCATTAATCTGACAGTTCCATGACATGAACGCACTGAACCGCTTAATGAAACCTCCCCGCATTCTGGGTTGGGAGGGGGCATTGGGTTGCCATTCATTTCAATGGCACCACAGACATGCCTCCTGCCTGAAGTGCCATCACCCACACCAGAACGCTTGGTACTGCACTGCCCTGAGTTCCAGTGCGGTGCAACTGCAAAAAAACTTGCAATCGCACCGCACAGGAACGCAGGGCATTGCTGTAACACACTTTCCGGTGCAATCACCATGCGGGTGTGAGGTGTGTCTGTGGTGCCATTAAAATGAATGGAACCGCCACGCCCACTCCCGCCCCAGAACGCGGGGAGGGTTTGATTAAGCGGTCAAGTGCGTTCATGTCATGGAACTGTCAGAGGAATGCACTGGATAGTGTGAACGGGCCCTAAACAAATCACAAAAAATTGATGAACAAACCTAAATAAATCAATACCAAACCCTTATCCTAGACAGGAGTCTGATATGGATTTTAAGGGGGGACCCGAGGCAAAAAAACAACATGAACTTTCCCTTTTCACATCAGACTGCCTCCTTCACAACAGAGCCCCTTCACATCAGAGTCTCCCCTTTCACATCAATAACCCTCCCCCCTATACATTAGAAGCCCCCCTTCAAATTAGAGTGTCCACTATAGCAAACATTTGAAGGCTTCGCTGACAAAGCCAGAAGGCACCTCAGGGTACCATGGCACCCTGGTTGACAAGGGCTGGCCTAAGCATCTACACCATCCACTCCTTGCTCTGCAGTGGTAGCAACTAGCTGGGCTTCTGCAATTGGGGGATGTATCACAACAGACATGTTGAATGTGAAGGAAAGGATAGGAAAGTATAGGCAAGCACATTAGTGATCCTGTCATATCTAAATCGTATCTCTACTCCAAACTTTTTTTTGTTAGCTTTGAATATATTAGGGAGATTTAGAACCTCCGCCAGGTTTGTATTGCTTTCTGTGTCACCACTGGGGAGATTTGCTCTGTCTATTTGTCTTGGTGACCATTGCTACCAGAGCAGGAAGTCAGGAGAAATCTTCCAGTGGGGACTTGTCCAGTGATAGCAGTCCTAGATAAGATTTGCGTTCACTTCGGAGAGATCATCTTTCACTTCTGTTGTGTCTACAGGACAGGAAGTGAAGGGAAATCTCCTGAATGGGACACAGACAGCAATACAAAACCTGTCAGGGATTCTAGTCATTCCATTTACTATCCAAAGCTGTACAACTAATATTGGCTAGAGATACGCTTCAAGAGTGTTCTTTCCTGTATAGTACTGGTATGATCCAGGGGTGGAACTACCGGCGGTGCAGATGGTGCAGCAGCCCCAGTGCCAGGTTTGGGGGGGCCAACTGACAGGGGAGGAGGTGGAGGAGGCTGGGCCCAACAGCGAGGATCCGGCGGTGGAGGAAGCCCAGCAGCAGGTAAGAGGAGCTGCATGTGCAGGGAAAGGGGCCCCCGACCAGCCCACCTGAGACCCTGCAGAGCTCACCATAGAGAGTCTTTGTGGGCTGTACAGGATCTATGGTGGGTTGTTTGGGGTCTCAGGTGGGCTTGGCGGGGTCTTGGGGGGGCTCTGCAGGATCTCCGCTGGGCTCTTCGGGGTCTCAGGTGGGTCCTGAGTCCAGTGCGTTGCTAAGTCCAGAGTCCAGTGCATTGCTATGTCCACAGTCCACTTCATATACTGTTCTGCATTGCTGTATAATGTATTGCTGGGATTTGTAGTCCCTCTACAGCCGGTGCCATTCTGCATTAGAGTGTAAGCTCCTCTGTACAGAGACTGATGTAACTGGCTCAGTGTTCTCTGAACAGCCCTGTGGTATATGTCAGAGCTATATAAATGTATAATAATAGTGTGTGACTGTGGGGGGACATTAGAGTGTAAGCTCCTCTGGTGGAGGGACCGCCGGTGGGGTTGGGGGGCCAGTGAGATCCGCTTAGGAGGGGGGTCCAAGATAAAATATTGCACCAGGGCCCCTTATTCTTTAGGTGCACCACTGGTATGAACATTTATTTATATATTATTGGTATTTATATAGCTCCGACAATTTTATGCAGTGCTTTACAGAGTGCACTTTCAAATCAGTCTCTGCCCTCAAGGAGCTTACAATCTAAGGTCCCTAGCTCATAAATACTAGGGCTGATTTAGACAGGAGCCAGTTAACCTTCTGGTTAAGCATGTCTTTGGAATGTGGGAAAAACCAGAGTACCTGGAGGAACCCACACAAGCACAGGGAGAACATGAAAACTCCTTGCAGATAGTGACCTGGCTGGGATACAAACCAAGGACCCCCACCACTGCAGGGTAGACATGCTACCTGCTAAGCCTTGCAGTGGTGGGGGGCCCTGGTTTGTATATGATGCATTTTGAACACTTGGGCAAACATGGAGGTGATTATTATCATCACCCTTTTAAAAATGGCAGTGTTTCTGTACATGCTAAATAGGATAGCAATATAACTTGTTCTCCTTGGTGGCTGGCACATGACCTAAATAAAGATGGCTCTGATCTGTTACAGTATTTGCAAAAAAGGTCTATAAACAACACAAATTTTTCAGCAGAGCAGTTAAGAACAAACAAGGAAACAGGAAGTGCAGCCTAGAGATCCACCTGCTGCCTGGAAATAGGTAACCATTAAAAGTAAACTCTATGCAGGTATAAAATACATTAAATTAATTGAGTTCTGCAATATTCAATGCATCAATAAAGTAGTATTAAACTCTCCAATCCTTTTTTCAATAATGAATCCTGATCAAACAGATATTCATTGCCCAAGAAAGTATTTCTTTACATTTTTGCCCAAACACTTATAGTCATTGAGGGGAATTTATCAAAACTAGAGCAGACAAAATCTGGGCAACCAATCAGCTTCTCTCTTGCATTTTCAAAGCTTAACTAAACAAACTGAAGAGTGAAGCTGATTGGGTGCCAGGCACAGCTGCTCCATAATTTGTCTGCTCCCATTTTGATAAATTCCCCTCATTGTGTAGCAAACAACTGGCTCCAACTCTCTCAGCTGGGCTTCCCTGAACTTTTTGGCCACTACAAGATCAAAGGTAACAGTACAGTCTCCAGCAGCTGTCCATCTACTAATTTGAAGAAAGATGGCGGGAGCAGGAGCGGGGAGTAGGAAATGGCTTGCCTTGATGTGTCTGTATGTTTGTGGAGACACAAGCAGCTTACTAGCACACACAAGGGTGGCCCAAAGCTCCCTGCAAGGGAAAGGAGCCACCCTAAAACACGATATCAGGGTCAGTGCTCAAGGTACCTACTCATTCTGCACAAAAAATTGATGAACTTTTAAACATCAAGGGGCAGCATCCATTGTACGTGATTTAATCAGCATTTGAAATAGCTTAAAAACTGTTTGATTTTAATATCACTTTAATTTTATTTTTTGAATTCAAGCAGTGTAAGTACCTGCATTTGACTTGGTATAAGCATCTTGCAGTCCCTGTACAGCAGGGCTGGAGTATGAGTGGAAGAAGCAGTACAAGGAACCAATGAGTTAATGTGCTGATGTCAAACCATGCTGATAAGAGGAGAGAGCAGAGCAACCCAGAGATGATCTCATCATTGTGCTGTTTCTCTATTCACTGTCCAGTCATAGGTTGGGAAGGGATGACCTGGACTAAAAGGAAGTGGATTGAATGGTGCTGGCCATCTGGCTAATGACATCTAGTGGAAGAAATAAGTATTGTGGGGGAAATCTCTGGATTGAAGGTGAATATTGCAGCAAAAACTCGCTTTGCTATGTTATCTTTTAACAGGCTATTCATTTTGTTCTTTTTACTTTTAGTTGGGATTTGGCTTTGCACAATATGACATATTAACCCTATATTTCTAGACAGAAAAGGAGTTATATAAAAACGACACATTCCTTTTAAATAAGCCTGTATGACTTCCAAAAATCCAATATTTCAAATGAAGCCTATATTATCTGTTATTCAGTTTTACATTTAATACACATATGGAGAATACATTACATACAACTCATGTTTGTGCTTGCATCACATTTATAGTTTAAGTGCAATTGCTTGCCGATCTTTGTACACGATGGTTACATATGTGGGAACAACCTGACTTCCACTGCTGACTGTCATTTACCAAATCACCGAAGATGGAAGATTATACATAAAGTTACCAAAACTCTTCAATTCATTTCCTGATGGAGATATATACAATATTCTTTGGCTTGGCTTGACAGCAAATGGTTTGTGTAAGTTAAATAGCTTTACAGTGCACAGAGTGCATTTGAGTTAACTGTGAAATGCGCTTCATTGAAAATCTAGCCAGAATAGTCTCGTAAAATAAATTTGTTCTGAAGTGTTTTGGCTTGTTAAGTTTCAGTCAAAGTACAAAATGTGAACAACATAAAGTTGGGATAAAAAGTGAAATACAGTAAATTGCTGGGAAACATGCAAAAAAAAAAATGCAAAAAAACAGTAGCTAGTTTTTAAAATGGTACTGATTTATAAACAGTGATCTGTCTTATTCCATGCATAGAACAACAAGCCTATTATGTGCAGCTTGAAGCCATCTTCATCCATGGAACACACTACACATAGCCAAACCTAAACGAATGAGGTCACAAGATGAAACACCTGTTTTCAGTGGCTTTGTACATTGTTCATTATGGATGACCCCGATTAAACCTAATAAGCTGGTTACCAGTATTCTTAATTTCTAAGGATAAGCAGCTAATGGGGTTATTACATACAGTATATGTGAACAGCCCCAATCTGGCTACACCATCAAAAATCAATAGTGCAAATTTAATTACAGCTTAATAGGCAGACTAGGAGGTTGTTTTGTTTTCATGTTTTGGTTTTGATAATATGGAA